>NC_057802.1:134287492-134475150 GCF_018294505.1 Triticum aestivum
CGACCCCGAAACAGCACCCCGACCCTGACACGGCACCCCGACCCCGACACGACACCCACGACACCAGAGGCCGACGAGGTCATATATTTGTGAATTATGAGTTAGGTCATATATTTGATGCCACTGAACCCTATGAGCCCGTCATTGATTATAGTGATGATGATGATTGTGCACTTATTGATGATAGTGATCGAGATTATTAGTAGTGTCAGGTATTCAATTTTTTTATGTTGTACTTGATGATGATACATAAGTGATATACATATTATTATTCATGTCGGTATTTTTTTATGTTGTACTAATTTTGTTTACTCTTTGTCATGGCAGGTGTTGAAAGATGGTCGGCGCTGGTCGGGAGCGCTCCGAGGCCCCTTCTTCGTCGGCGCGTGGTGGGAGGTCTTCCATTCCACACGCACCTCTCCGCCGAGCGTTGCTGGACAGTATGGCGACACCGCCGGGCCCTTCTTCGTCGACAGCGGTGCCCAACAGGGGACGAGATAAGGGAGGGAAGAAGAGAGGAGTTGGAGCACGTGGTCGCGGGAGAGGAGGTAGGGTGACTACTAGGGTGCCTTCCTCGCCGCCACCCCCAGCTGTTTCACCCGAGCACGTGACTGCTAGGGTGGACTCGTCCGAGGAGGAGGCTACACGGACTCCGGTCCACGAGCCTCGGGTCGACGGGCCTTCGGCCCACAAGCCTTGGGTCGACGCGCCTTCGGCCCACGAGACCCCGGAGGAACACACGTCTGGATGGGGTACCTGGCCAGATGAGCCTTAGGGGCCGAGTGGCCATGCTGATGATGGCGGGGAGCCGACTGATATTGAGGAGGAGGGGGCACCGTCTACCAGCGTGGTTGTACACGGCTCCCGTCCGTGCCGGCGACCCGCGAGCAGAGGTGGTTGATTTTCCCTGATGGGGAGAGGTAAGTGCATTTAATCCTTTTGTACCTTCTGCATTCACGTTTCTTCAAATATCTAATGCGTTGGCCTTGTCATGCTGTAGGGGTTGGGACCACCATCATAGTGTCCGCCGGCCCAACTCCGTCCTTGGAGTGCTTTGCCGGCAAAACTTCCCGGGGTTTGTCACGTTGCCTGGTGAGGGTCAGCTTCCAGAGCTTGGATTGAGCTGGGAACACTACTTGGCTGCCCCGGCCCCGCCGGGTGAGATTATCGACGGTGTCTTGTGCGACACGAGGGCAGATGTGGTGATCAGAAAGTTCTGGGTAATTTCTCCTTTACACATTTAAAAATCTTCAACTAGCTAGTTATTAATTGTACTAATAAATATTGTCTCATTTGATTACAGACATTCTACAGGTGTGAGGAGGGATACGAGGAGGAGGCGGCAAATGTTATCGAGAACGTCTGCAAGCGCCTACTATAGAACTTACGGCACGAGGCTCGGGTGCAGGCTGTTCGAGACTACTACGCCTTGCGTGGTATCAAGAAGCCCAAGCCGGCGTGCCGCGATAAGTTCCTGAGTAAGGAGCAGTACATGAAGGTAATTCTTAAGGCCTTGTACTTACTTCCTTCATTTAGTAATTCATAGCCATAGCGCTCAAGTTTCTATTTGCTAACTTAGGCGCCTCCGAGATGGTGTGCGGATCAGATGGATTGTTGGGAGGTGTTGGTCAATGAGTGGTGCTCAAAAGAATGGCTAGCCGTCCACAACGCGGCCAAGGACGAACGTGCCCAAATGGAAGGTGTGCCACAGCATCAAGGCAGCTCCAACTTATATCAGTTCGGGCGGAACTGGGTATGAGGTTTGCTTCATGATTGCACTTCATTCATCATGCTAGCTTGATCCCTTTAATTACTAATTTACTTTGTTTCTCTCTTTCAGGCACGCTACAATAAGGCGGATAAGGTGCCAGAGGTGTACGACCTGTATGCCATGGCCCACACTGCCTCTTTCAAGAAAGTCAAGGCATTCTCTCCGTCTGACCTCGATGATGCAAACAACTTCACCAACATCTCCTCCCACGACAAGCTCATGAAATATAGAGATGAGGGGAAGGCGAGGAAAGGGGAGGACTTTAACCCGAGCCAGAGTCCCATTGATCCAGAGCTGGTGATGATATCTGGTGGCGGGAGGTCCCATGGCTCCATAGCCATTGGAGATGGACTTATCCGTTGTCCTAGCACTCTCCCGGAGATCAAGGCGCGCCAGTCGAGCTCCGCTCCTGAGATAAGGCCTCGTGAACGGCCAGTCCAACTCGCCATCAAGGTTAGTTATACGTACTCAGTTATCTTACTCCATTACATTGTCTGTGCTTCCATCAATGATTACAAATGGTAACGAGGAGTGGTGTTGCAGGCTGCTATACAAAGTGAGAGAGATAGAATGGAGAAACTTCTGGCGGAGGCGGCGGAGAGGCAGCGGGAGTTGGAGGAGAGGACAACAACGATGTTGGAGGAGGAGAGGGCACGGAATGACATGCAGGCAAGGGCCATGGACGAGCTCCTTGTGGTAAGTTTCTTCTGCAGATTAGCCAAAACATTCATGTAGTGTTTGTCTCATTACTAACTAGTATGACTGAGTCGTCAAAACCAAATGTGCAGTCTGTGTGCGAGAAGACCGGTCAGACCGCTCTGCCGATGCCAGTGATTGCTCCTGGGACCACGGTGAGTTTAATTTGATGGACATTACTTGCTAGTCTTAACATTTCAGTGTCATCATGCTAACGAGACATTGGAAATGATCTTTGGTGCAGCGTAACTCCAGACAAGCATCGCACGATCCTTCTCCAGCTACCGGCACGAGCCTGCCCGCTCCTACACCTCCATGATCATGGTAAGTTTCTCTAGTGTTTTTCTTAACAAATGCATAAAGACCTAGACTTATCCTTATTTCCTCCAAAATGCTTACCACAATGACTTAGACTTAGCTTTATTTCCTCCAAAATGACTTAATAAGCTTACTGACCTCCAAAACCATCCATTTTACCTAAGTTAACTCTAAAACGATCTATACTTAGCTTTGTTTCCTCCAAAATGACCAAAGTTAGCTCTAATATGCTTAGTTAACTAGGTTTGCTCAATAATGACATGTACTTAGCTTACTTATGTCAAAAATGGCATAATTAGCTTAGTTAGCTCATAAACGATCCATTTTACCTAAGTTAGTTCTAAAATGATCCATTTTACCTTAGTTAGCTCATAAACGATCCATTTTACCCAAGTTAGCTCTAAAATGATCCATTTTACCTTACTTAGCTCATAAATGATCCATTTTACCTAAGTTAGCTGTAAAATGACCCATTTTACCTTACTTAGCTCATAAATGATCCATCTTACCTAGGTTAGCTCTAAAATGATGCATTTTATCTAAGTTAGCTCATAAGCGATCCATTTCACCTAGGTTAGCTCATAAACGATCCATTTCACCTAAGTTAGCTCACAAACGATCAATTTCACCTAAATTAGCTCATAAATGTCATATATTCTTCTTTTCTTCATTTTCTTCTTCTTCTTCTTCTAATCTTCTTCTTCTAACTTTCTTATTTCCCATTTTGCAGAATTCATTCGCTTCACAGAAGCTAGCATAGATGGAGTGCTTGTTTGGATGAACTATGTTTCTTTTGTATCGATGAACTATGCATGTATGGTAGGATGACACTATTGTAATATGTATGGTTGGATGCATGTATGTGGAACTTGCTATGTATGCATGGTTGATGGAACTATGCATGTAGGATGAAATTATATGTGTTGGATATCTCATATGTTTGCTATGAACTTGCAAGTTGATGGAACTATGCATGTATCATCTATTTGCTGTGAAAATGGTTGGGTATAAGAAAAAACAGAAAAAAGCGGCAATGCAGGCTCTTTGCCGTCTGCCACCGACGGCAACGGGCTCTTTGCCGTCTGCGGCGGACGGCAAAGAAGCCATGTGGCAACCACCTGTGCTTCCTGGCAGCTGACCCATTTGGTCAGTTTGCCTACAGTGGCAGACGGCAAAGGCTTGATGCTCTTTGCCGTCAGCCACGGACGGCAAAGACTGCCATTAGCCACCTAACGGACTAACAGCGAATTTATTGTCGTCGGCTTTCTTTGCCGTCCGCCGCTGATGGCAAAGGCCCCTTTGCCGTCCGCTTCAAAAAGTAGACGGCAAAGAAGCTCTTTACCGATGCCTACTTTGCCGGAGCCTTTTGCCGTCCGCGGCAGACGGCAAAGGCCTTTGCTGTCTACCATCCTTGCCTTTGCCGTCTGCCGTGGCAGACGGCAAAGTAGCTGATTCCTGTAGTGTCCTTTGCGTGGAAGGCAAGCTTGGCAATTCGGATATGTAGATCTCCTCCCTTGTAACCGACTCTGTGTAACCCTAGCCCCCTCCGGTGTCTATATAAACCGAAGGGTTTAGTCCGTAGGACAAAAACAATCATAAGCATAGGCTAGCTTCTAGGGTTTAGCCTCTACGATCTCGTGGTAGATCAACTCTTGTAATACTCATATCATCAAGATCAATCAAGCAGGAAGTAGGGTATTACCTCCATCGAGAGGGCCCGAACCTGGGTAAACATTGTGTCCCCCGCCTCCTGTTACCATCTGCCTTAGACGCACAGTTCGGGACCCCCTCCCCGAGATCCGCCGGTTTTGACACCGACATTGGTGCTTTCAATGAGAGTTCCACTGTGCCGTCATGATAAAGGCTTGATGGCTCCTTCGATCATCGGCAACGATGCGATCCAGGGTGAGGTTTTTCTCCCCGGACAGATCTTCGTATTCGACGGCTTCGTACTGCGTGCCAACTCGCTTGGCCATCTGGAGCAGATCGAGAGCTATGCCCCTGGCCGTCAGGTCAGGTTTGGAAGCTTGAACTATACTGCCGACATCCGCGGAGACTTGATCTTCGACGGATTCGAGCCCATGTCAGGTGCGCCGCACAGTCACGACGAGCATGACTTAGCTCCGCCGTCGGACGGTGTTCGGGAGATCACACCTGTGGCCACTCCGGCCCTCAATCTGGAGCAGATCACACCGTCCGAGGACGGGCGGATGGACCCCGCCACGGAGGCCGCACACTCAGCGGCAATAGAGCCGAATACTGACTTCACCTCCTACGAGACCTGTGTTGCCGGACCCTTGGATTCGTCCCCAGCCACGGGCTCCGAACCGCCTGCGTCCGTGCCTATCGAATCTAATTGGGCACCGATCATGGAGTTTACCTCCGCGGATATCTTTCAGCACTCGCCCTTGGGCGACGTGCTAAATTCATTGAGGTCTCTCTCCTTGTCAGGAGACCCTTGGCCGAACTATGTCCGGCTTGAGTGGGAAGCGGACGACGAAGAAATTCATTCCCCACCCACCACCCACTTAATAGCCACTGTCGACGACTTAACCGACATGCTCGATTTTGACTCCGAAGACATCGACGGTATGGACGACGATGCAGGAGAGAAACAGGAACCACCGCCCACAGGGCGCTGGATAGCCACTTCATCACACGATATATACATGGTGGATACACCTAAAGAAAACAACAACGAGGAACGGGAGGAAGCAGCGAAGGATAGTCCCCTTGAGAAGCAACCAAAGCGACGACGTAGGCGCCGCTCCAAATCCCGCCTCAGCAAAAATAGTGATAACAGCGCAAGAAAGAATAATACCCCGGTCGACTCCAAAGGAAACGATGACCACATGGACCCAGCGATGGAGCAGGATGAGCCAGCAGACGGCGAATATAGTACAGAACCGCTGTCCAATCACGGCGACGCCGAGGGTAAAGCTCATCAACCTGTCTCCGGAGAGGAGAACAGTCCGGATGATGATGCACACATCATCCCGGAAAGACACTTGGAACAAGAGAACCTCCATAGAAGGCTTATTGCCACCGCGAGGAGCCTGAAGAAGCAGAAGCAAAGGCTTAAGGCCGCGCAGAATACGCTCAACAGTAGATGGAATAAAGTGCTTGACACTGAAGAAAAGTACGGCGGCAGTCGCCACACAAAAGCTATCCAAAGCGCAAGCTGCTGCCTGAATTCGACCACAAGGCTTTAGAGCCCATTCAGCCGAAAAATAAAACGACCGATCAGCCGGATCGACCACCTCGTGGCCGCGACAGGGCGGCTAACGATGTCGCACACAAGTTAGCACACGATTTACGTGAAGACCTGCACAAAAAAGCCGATTTGGCCAGGTCCATCTACGGATCTAGGAAGCGCGCTCCGGCACAGAATCATGGCCGCCCAAATGACTATACTGACCGAATAACAGCTCGGAATCAAAACCAAATGCTACAACCGTCCAAAGAATGCCATGACACATCCAGATACAGGGGTGCCGTGCACCCCCTATGCTTCACCGATGAGGTGCTGGACCACGAATTTCCAGAGGGATTTAAACCCGTGAACATAGAGGCATACGACGGAATGACAGACCCTGGGGTCTGGATTGAGGACTTTATCCTTCACATCCACACGGCTCGCGGAGATGATCTCCACGCCATCAAATACCTGCCCCTCAAGTTGAAAGGACTAGCTCGGCACTGGCTGAAAAGCCTCCCCGAAAACTCAATTGGAAGCTGGGAAGAGCTTGAGGATGCTTTTAGGGCCAATTTTCAAGGGACCTATGTCCGACCTCCGGGCGTAGACGATTTAAGTCACATAATTCAACAGCCCAAAGAGTCAGCCCGAAAGCTTTGGAACAGATTTCTCACGAAGAAGAATCAAATCGTCGACTGCCCAGATGCCGAAGCCTTAGCGGCTTTCAAACACAGTGTCCGGGACGAATGGCTCGCCAGACACCTCGGCCAAGAAAAACCAAGGACAATGACAGCCCTAACAAGCCTTATGACCCGCTTTTGCGCGGGCGAACACAGCTGGCTGGCCCGTAGTGGCACCAGCAACCCAGGCACATCCGAAGTCAGGGATGGCAACGGGAAACCGCGACGCAATAAAAGCAAGCGTCGAAACAACGAAGACAACCCAGACAACACGGCGGTAAACGCCGGATTCAGGGGCTCTCGACCCGGTCAACGGAAAAAGCCATTTAAAGGCAGCAGAGATGGACCATCCAGCCTAAACAAGATTCTAGATAGATTATGTCAGATTCATGGCACCTCCGACAAACCCGCAAATCACACCAACAGAGAATGCTGGGTCTTCAAGCAGGCCGGCAAGCTAAACGCCGAACACAAGGGGAGGGAGACACCAAGCGAAGACGAGGATGAGCCTCGCCAGCCGAACACTGGGGGACAGAAAAAATTCCCACCAGAGGTCAAAACAGTGAACATGATTTATGCCACTCACATACCAAAGAGGAGGCGCCAGCGCGCACCCCGAGGCGTATACGCCGTGGAGCACGTCACCCCCATGTTCAACCCTTGGTCGGCCCGCCCGATCACTTTTGATCACAGGGATGACCCGACTAGTATCCGGCACGAAGGATCGGCTGCCTTGGTGCTAGACCCAATAATTGACGGATACCACCTCACCCGAGTCCTTATGGACGGCGGCAGTAGTCTGAATCTGATATATCAGGACACCGTCCGCAAAATGGGGATAGAGCCGACAAGAATAAACCAAAGCAATACTACCTTTAAAGGAGTAATACCAGGCCCAAAGGCCCGCTGCACGGTCTCTCTAGTTTTAGAGGTTGTATTCGGTTCTCCCGACAACTTCTAAAGCGAAGAATTAACCTTCAACATCGCTCCATTCCGAAGCGGCTATCACGCACTACTCGGAAGAACGGCCTTCGCTCGTTTCAACGCAGTACCGCACTATGCTTATCTTAAGCTCAAGATGCCCGGTCCACGTGGCATCATCATAGTTAGCGAAAACACAGAGCGTTCCTCACGTACGGAGAAATATGTGGCGGCTCTAGCAGCCAATCACTGAACGGCCTCTCCAACCAGAATAAATGATCGGTCATCAAGACCACGGACATGGTTCGACGAGTCCGGCGCACCACTAGCTGTAACAGCTCAGATAAACCTGAGATTGGGTCGATAGATATACCCCCATAGGTGGTGCTAGGGGCTTCCCGCACGTAAAAAGGGCTATAGTTCGGCCTGACCTTATTTAAAATTGCATTTTTATGGTTCATTAAGAATAACCAATTTTTCGCACGAAGACTTTCACCTGGGTTTTTCTCTTCTACAGATGATCACCGTGCTACACCCTTCCAGGATACGGCACAATGGAGACACATGCGCAGATGTGCAGCAGGGCCCCGCTCAAAGGTTTCTTTTTAGATTAAGACCCTGTGTAAACCTTTTTTACTGTCTCTTGTTGCTTCACTCCCTCCGGATACTCAACACAACCGAAAGGGATGCTGGCGTTATGGGCATTTCATCACGTCAGACTAATGCCAGTACCTGGAAATTCAGGGCTCATTATCGAGGGCGTTACTCGGCCCAGTATATGTTGTAAAGTCCGAATACCTTAGGGAGTGTTCGGCGTCGCGAGTTTGTTATGCATCAGCTCCGAATCATGTCTTTGGTCAATAGTTGGGTTTGCCCGGCTCCCGTGTTTTGCTACCTTACGTTCCGCTCCATCGGCTAAGGTGGCACCGGGAGAACTACTGCGATTGTGACCTGGTTCATCTGGATGAGCACCTCGGTAGAGAAAGCCGAAAACTGACTGTCATGATAAAGCGCGAGACTGGTCAACCACTCGATGACTCAGCGGAATCTTCGCGATTCCTCCTCATTAACGAAGGGCCGGTTTCTCGGTCATGTATGTATACGCACCGTATTCGGATGAGCGTGGAAGTACCAGGGGCTATATCGTAGCCCCACCGTCAAACTCCTATGGATAAGTGAAAGTGTTAAAGCTATATAGTCCGATTGCCTTGTTCGCCGCACTGTCACCTCCTTAATGGACCAAGACGCTGGGTCAAGTGTGAATACGCGCTTTTCCGAACACCCCCGCATTATGTGCGTGGGGGCTGAAGCCGACGACTGCAAACTTTCAGGTTATATACATACATAAACGGCCGCACACGAGGCATCATAATACTTTCAAGCAAAAGTATAAACACAGCCTTTATAATCCAAATAGCATTGTTTTTACAATTGGGACACATGTCACTCGAACATGATACTCTTCGAGCACCGAGCCTCTGTTAAACGAGCGCCTTCTAGGACTTCTTCAAAATAGTGCTCAGCCAGGACCTGGCCTACGGCCGGATTCCGGGTTGCAATAGCGGTGGCCTCCATCTCTGCCCAGTAAGTCTTAACACGGGCAAGGGCCATCTATGCACCCTCTATGCACGCCGACCTCTTTACAGTGTCGATATGCGGCACAGCACCAAGGAATTGTTGCACTAAACCAAAATAACTATTCGGCCTTGGTCCCTTCGGCCAAAGATGATCCACGACAGACCTCATGGCAAGTCCGGACAACCTATGGAGCTCGGCCCACTCGGCCATTTGTTCATTTAACAGCAGCGGACGCGTTGGACAACTGAACTGCGACCAGAACAATCTCTCCACTTCATGATCTTTCTGATCTTTGAAAAACTCGGTCGCATCAGCAGCACTCGTTGCCAAGTCCAAGTACGCGTCTGCAGCACTCCATAATTGATCCAGAGGGGCATAATTCAGATCTCCGAACTTCGTCTGCAACAAAAAAGGCTTCCCAGCCGTGATATCTCTGGCTTGACGGAGCTCCTCCTTCGCCGCTCTGATTTGAGAGCGGGTTTCCTTGGCTGCTTCCACGGCTTTCTTCAGGTCAGCCGCTTTCGCTTGGCTTTCCTTTTCAAGAAGCTCATATCGGCCGGCGGCATCTTTCAGCTCAACAGCCATCTTGGCTATTTTATCTTTGCTCTGGCGATGAGCAGCCTGTAAGGCTCTTAAGTCTTCGGCCGCCTTTAGGGCAGCCGCATCACTTCTCCTGGCTTGTTCCTTGGCTCGGGCAAGTTCCGCCCGAAGTGTCTCCACGGCGGCAGCTCCATCTGCAGCCACAACATATTATAGATACTAGCATCATGCTCCTCTTAATATTTGTTGACCAACCGAAAATACATACCCTGTGCCTCGTCAAGCCACTTGTTCACAAGCGCAATGTCGGCATCAGCCGCGTCAAGTTGCCGCCTCAGTCCGGCAAACTCAGCAGTCCGGCCAGCCACCGGACCCTTAGCCGTCTGCACATGAAAGTAGCATGATCATTACCTGGGACTATGATCCTCTGTCTGCCGCCTCTGGATAGCAACCAGAGTCTCAGGGGCTACTATCTGTATAGAGCACACCTAGCATGTGCGGTACCATCAAAAAATTTATATTACTTTGCGTACCTCAAAACATCTTAGCAGGCTCGTAAAAGCCTCATGCAACCCACTTTTGGCAGATGAAATCCTCTCAACCACCGTACCCATTAAAGTACGATGCTCCTCTGAGATAGCCGCTTGCTCCAAAAGGCCCATCAGTACATTCGGTTGTGCACCGGACAATCCCAGACTCTTTCTGTTGCTCTCCTTAGGAGCCGAATACTTCGGACTTCGGGTGGCCGAAGGGTTACCTTCTGGCCTTGGCAGATCAGGAGAAATCCTCCGTGATGACACCTCAGGGTCGTCCACCCCAGGAGGCGGGGAGACAGGGGGAGGCGTTTCGCTATCCATCATCTCCGGCAGAAGATCCGCCGAAGACGAACTCTGTCGAGAAGGGCTACGATCTGGACTGCAAGACATACGTCTCGGTTATTGTCCTCGGAGATAAAGCAGGATATATTTACCAAAAGTACTCTTGTTCAGTTACAGCTCGATGGAGGGCTGACCCCCTTGCGGGCACTGTGCGGTAAGGATGCCCTCCGGGGCAGGGCCCCCTGGCGAAGGTTTCTTCCCTCGTTTGGAAACCCTCATTTCCAAGTCTTCAGAGGCGGTCCTTTTCCTTCCTTGGGGAGAGGGGATTCTAGATTCTTCTCCCTGATTATCCTCCTTCGCGGAGACACTAATTCCCCCGGTTTGGATGAGTAATGCGTGAGGCCCACTTTCGGCTTCTTCATTCCCCCCTTTATCTTCCCCTGATGGCATTTGATGAGGTGCATGCTCAAGCATCCTGGCTAGTACAGGATCCGGTGAGCCTTCGGGAAGTGGGGCCGAACACCTGATCATCATCACCTTTCTTATCCAGTCCTGGCCAAGAGCGATTTTTTCAGAATGATGTTGTGACAAATAAAAAGGCAGCATGTTCGGCCGCAAAATTACTTGCGTGGGTATCTGGACGGTTGCAGTTGAGACCCGCATCCTCGGTGGTGTCCAGACACTTTATTCGTGATCCGAAGAACAATCCATACATCTCTTCAAGCGTCATGCCGAAGAATTGCTGAATAGTTTGCGGTCCTTCCGGGTTGAACTCCCACATACAGAGAGATCGATGTTGGCATGGCAGGACCCGACGAACTGGCATAACTTGCATTACCTTGACAAGACTGACATCTCTCTTAAGGAGATCTCGGATGCGACTTTGCAATGTCGGCACGTCATTAACTGGCCCCCAGTCCAGCTCCTTGTTGACCCATGACGCCAGTTGTGGCGGGGGAAGCTACCCACTTCGTACTTCGGGGAGCTGTGATGTAAAACCACTCCCGCTGCCATAAGTTGGACACCTCCGGGAAGGAACCCTTTGGCCATGGAGCATCGGCGCCTTTACTTATTATGGCACCTCCGCATTCTGCGTGTCGCCCATCGATCATCTTCGGCTTCACATTGAAGGTCTTGAGCCCTAAGCCGAAGTGTGGGGTGATGCGGAGGAAGGCCTCACACACGACGACAAACGACGAGATGTGAAGGATGGAATCTGGAGCTAGATCGTGGAAATCGAGCCCGTAATAGAACATAAGCCCTCTAACAAAGGGATCAAGATTAAAGCCTAGCCCTCGGAGGAAGTGGGAAACAAATACGACACTCTCATTGGGTTCGGGAGTGGGGATGACCTGCCCTTGAGCAGGCAGCCTGTGCGAGATTTCGGCTGTCAGATACCTGGCTTCTCTTAGCTTCTTGATGTCCTCCTCTATGATAGAGGAGGCCATCCACCGGCCTTGAAGGTTGGATCCGGACATGGTTGAAGGTCCAAAGCACTTAGCCTGAGCCTTGGGTGTTGGAACTCAAGGTGGCAGAAGGGAAGAATCGAGCGCGGGAAGAAAAGGACAGGCCTTGGCCCCTTTATAAAGAGGGCGAATATCAAGCGTCCTCCGTGTGGCCGTTTGGAACTTGCCTAAAATCGAGGAGTCATACTAACAAGCATGATTGGGTTACCCCCACCCATATTGATGAGAATCCCGTGATAAGGGGAACACGATCTCTGCTTCGACAAGACGTGCCAATAAAACCGCCTCGCAACACGTGCAGTGGCATGCTGGGAAAAATGGTTCGTGATGACCAGACCATGGTAGGATGTCACGTTATGAAAAGTTGTCAGCAGATTAGATTTGTGGAATAATATACTCTCTACGGTGGTATGTAGAATTTGTTTTGCAGAGCCGGACACGATCCTTGTGTTCAAAATCTTCTATGGAGTATTCGGAGGAGGAACCCGCCTTGCAATGCCGAAGACAATCTGCGCGCCGGACTCATTGTCATTGAAGCCTGGTTTAGGGGCTACTGAGGGAGTCCTGGATTAGGGGGTCCTCGGACAGCCGGACTATATACTTTGGCCGGACTGTTGGACTATGAAGATACAAGATTGAAGACTTCGTCCCGTGTCCGGGTGGGACTCTCCTTTGCGTGGAAGGCAAGCTTGGCAATTCGGATGTGTAGATCTCCTCCCTTGTAACCGACTCTGTGTAACCCTAGCCCCCTCCGGTGTCTATATAAACCGGAGGGTTTAGTCCGTAGGACAACAACAATCATAATAATAGGCTAGCTTCTAGGGTTTAGCCTCTACGTTCTCGTTGTAGATCAACCCTTGTAATACTCATATCATCAAGATCAATCAAGCAGGAAGTAGGGTATTACCTCCATCGAGAGGGCCTGAACCTGGGTAAACATTGTGTCCCCCGCCTCCTGTTACCATCCGCCTTAGACGCACAGTTGGGGACCCCCTACCCGAGATCTGCCGGTTTTGACACCGACAGCTGCCCCATAGGTGTCTTCGGCAAGGGCCTTGCCGGGGCCCCGGCAAGGGTCTTGCCGTGGCATCGTGGTCTTCCCCGGCAAGCGTCTTGCTGGGGGTCTCGTGGATTTCCTCGGCTAGGATCCCACCGAGGATCGTCGTCTTCTGGTCCTCATCTGATCTTGTGTGTTTATGATCTTGACAAAGATCTGCATGCCACCACGGAGGTGCCTCCTGAGCCTTGGTTCCATTGAGGTTGATGGCGCTGGGTGAAGATGTGGCAGCAGTCGTACTTCTATGTGAAGAGCATCTTCGCGGAGGGTGACTGGGTCAACCTGCTGGCTTACGCAGCCGGCCCGCCGGCCGGGAGGCGGCCCAACTGGTCGTACCGGGCCAAGACACTGTCGCCTTCTGGGGCCACCACCATCGCGCGGCTCCGGGTGTTGTTACAGTTGGAGGGCCTGACCGGGCCCGACTTGCTATCCGCCTTCGTGGCGCGCCGGGTGCTCCCGCTTCAAGGCCGCCCTCACATGATCTGTCAGATGAGTGGGCATCGGGACCCAAGCCGGCTGTGCACCAAGGAGATGCCTCACGCAGAGGTAGCTCATATGGTGAACTACCTTGCGAACTGCAAGCTCACGGAAGAGTGGCTGTTCGGCAAGGAGCCGTATTCTCGCGCCGACCCCCCGCCTTTGGTAAATTATCTTTCCTTCTCTCTCTCTTTCTTATTGCCGAGCTCTGCTTGTCCAACCCAACCAATCGGCTTTTTGAACAGAGCCCCCTACTCTAGCCGGCAGCCGGCGTCGCGGGGCCGGAGCGTCAATTTCTCCCCGACCGGGCGGAGAGCGATGTGGATGACCCCGACTTGGGGGCGGCGGCCTTGGAGGATGACGCCGAGGGAGGGGCGGCAAAGCAGGCGGCTCAGGGCTCGGAGCCGGCCTCGACGACTGGCCAGACGACGACGCGGGGGAAGTCGCCCCGCGCCGCCAGCCGGGGTCCGACCAGCAGGGCGCGAGCTCGTCTGCCGCGCCGGTAGCCTGAGGTGGTGCGCAAAAGCGCAGAGCCGCGCCAAGCCTGTTCGGCAGCCGGCCGAAGAAGCCCAAGGGCTCGGCTGCGGCAACCAAGCGGGGTGAAGCGGCCGCAAAAGCCATCCGCTTCCGCAAGGCGGTGAAGGAGCCGCAGCTGGTTTCCGTGTAAGTACTGTCTTCCTCTCGTACCTTCTCCTTCCTTGCTGATCTTGTCTGAGTTTCTTCGCTTTGCTTCCCTTGATCTAGGGCCCCGCTCTCTCTTGAGAAGCCGGCCGCCGCCTCCATTGTGGGGTCGGCGGAGACTTCCACCACCACCTGGCGAATCGATCCGGCCGCCGACCTCTGGGAGGCGACGGAGCAGAACGCGCGGGAGGCGGCGAGGAGCAGGAAGCCGGCCGCCTGGAGAAAGCGGAGGCGGACAGGGCGGAGGCCGCCGCTTTGAAGAAGCTGGCGGAGGCCGAGGCCGCCACCGCGGCGAAGAAATAGGCCGAGGAAGCCACACACCGTCAGTCGGCGATATTTGTCACCCCCCTGAACTCTGCGCCACCACCACCGGAGTTCGTGGCCCAGACCGGGGGAGCCGGCGTCGAGCACCCAATCATGGAGAGGGACAGCGCCGACGTCGCCATGCCGGACGTAATCGTGCCCCCGCCACCACCTTCTGAGGAGGCGCGAGACAAGCAGCCGGCCGACCCGCCGGAGACGAGATGGTGACAGGCCCGACTCCTGGGGTCTGCACACCCTTACGCCGCCGGATCGCCAAGGCGGCCTCGGCGCCACGCCCGCTGGAGACCGGTGCCGCCAGCTCTTCGATCCCGGAAGCCGAGGCGACCAGCGCCGCGCCCACTGGGTGGGTGCGGGGAGGCGGGACGGGCCCTCTGAACAAGGCGATCCTGGACGTTCAAGCCAAACTCCGCGCCGAGGCAGCTGCTCTCAAGCACTGCAACAAGGCGCACCTGCAATCGCGAGAGGCCATCCGAGTATGCTTCTTGCTTCTTTGTCTTTTAATTCTTATATCGCTTCGTGGGGGCGCGCCAGCGCACCCACTGGGTGTAGTCCCCGAGTTTCGGGCCGACTGTTGAGCAGGCGGCTCGGAACTTTAATTAGCAAGCTCCGAGAACTAATATCTTTGCTGCAGGACTATCATAACCTACGTGCGGCCGCCTTCAACTGCAAAGTCCAGGAGTTGGACCAACGTGCCGTCGACTTGTCGGAGAGACGGAGTAAGTCTTCTTCTTTCTCTGCGGGGGCGCGCTGGCGCACCCGCGGGCTGTAGTCCCCGAGATTCGGGCCAACTGCTGAGTAGTCGGGCCGGATCTTTCTGGCGACTTCATCTTTCTTTGCTGATTGTTGATGTTCCTTCCTTCTTCTTCCCTTGCAGAAGCCAACGCCACCCTGCAGCAGTAGCTGGGAGAAGCCAACACCGCGCTGCGCGCCAAGGAGGTGGACTTCAACAAGCTGGCCGAGGAGCGTGACCGGCTGGTCGCGCAGCTGGCGGAGCAGGCGGAGCTTCTCAAGAAAACCCAGAAGGAAGCGGAGGACAAGGAGACCGGCCTCCTTACTTAGTTCGCAGCCGAATGCTCCGCCTGGACCGACAAGGAGGCAATGTTGACTGCCAGCCTCGGCGAGGTTGAAGACATGGTCGACGGTAAGCTGCCTTCTTTACTCTTTCTTCAAAACTGCCGGCCTCTGATCAAGCCGACTTCTTGTTTCTGATCTGACTCTTTCCTTTTTTGTCCGAGCAGACTCCTTCCCAGGTCACTCTGGTGCTGCCAACTAGGCTATCGAGGCCGATCGCGAAGGACGGAGGGCAGAAGGCGAGCAGATCGTTGCCGACGCCCACCGCACTTTTGGCGAGCAACTTCTCAGCATCCAGGCTCGTCTTCGGACGGATCATCGGATGTCGCGCCGCCTTCAGCGTGTCGGCGCCCAGGTGATCGCCGCCCTATGGCCAGACATGCCGGCTCCGCGCACACCCAGCCGGACTGCCGACTAGCTGGAGGTGGCGGCCGGCCACCTTGAGGCATGGAAGGGCTCCTCGGCCCAGGCCGGAGCATGCCGGGCCTTGGAGTTCGTCAAGGCGTGGTACCCTAGGCTAGATCTAGCCTAGTTGACCATGTTTCGACTGGAAGCCCGGGAGGAGCTGGTGGCGGTGGAGGATGATCTTGTCAAGCGAGCGGTGGCAATCGCCGAGTACACCAACACCAGGATCTTCATCCCGGAGCTGGCCGAGAACGGTGCCGAGGCGCCACCAGAGTGGTTTGGGCTGAACCCGGAGGATGGCGAGGACTCGGCCGAGGTGATCGACTCCAGCGACGAGGGAGAAGACGAAGAGGAGGAAGATGAAGAGGAGGCACCAGAGGTCGGAGCGGACGGCCAGCCTCAACTTGACCGGGCCTCCAGCAATGAGTCGTGCCCGAGCGAGCCGGCTGCTGCTGAAGGCGACTAAGCGGAGACCGACCAGCCGGCCGCCCAACCAGCCGGCACCATCGACTCCACCATTCCGCCGACTCCGTTTGCTGCTTCCTAGGCTGCCATTTACCTTTGTTTCTTCCTGCTTATCGGTCTCAACAAACTTTGTTAATTTTGCACAATTCCACCCGCGGGGTGTATTTTAAACTTCTGTTGGATGTCGGCCATGGGCCTTTTGATGTGTAAATATCTCAGCCGAATTCTCTCTTTCCTTGCTTTCTGCTCTTTTGGCTTTTTCTTGCCGCCTTCCCTTGGTTGCCGTCTTGCCAGCCGAACAGCCGCTCTGTGGACTGTGGCTGGGTCAAGTACTTAGCCGCTTTCGGGAAGGCAAGTACTTAGCCAACTAGAGTTTTCTAGCAAGTTAAGTAGAAGCCGGACAGTCGGTCGGTCAGGCGAGAAGCCGGCTGCTCGACAGTCGGTCGGTCAGGTGAGAAGCCGGCTTGGACTATGTGTATGCTTTAGGTCCTTAGCGATTTTTCATGTAGACACCCTTTTCACCATAGCTCCTGCCGACCGAACAGTCGCTTTGCGAGCTGCGGCCTCTGGCAGGAGAAAGCTTAAGTGCCAACACATTACTTGTCCGGCCACAGGAAGCATTTCATAGTACAAAGAGGCAAGTCCCCAGGTCGACTGGTCGAACCCGGTGCCAGACGGACTAATGGGATAACACAAATGACAGGCGTAATACTTATCGTATAGATAAAAAGAGGGCGGTCCCGAGCTCTTCTCGGGGGACCCGGAGCTGGTAGATGCTGGACCGGCTGAGTGCCAACAGCCGGCCCTCCTCCAGCAGATCGACGCCGTCTTCTCGTGCTTCTTTTGCCTCCTCTTCGGTGTACCTGGTGACTCGAGGGGAGTCGAATTCTATGCCCGTCGGGATGACGGCTTCGGCACCGTAGACGAGGAAGAAAGGAGTGAAGCCGGTTGACTTGTTCGGGGTTGTGCGCAGACTCCAGAGGACGGCCGGCAGCTCGTCGAGCCAGCAGCCGGCCCAACGCTCCAGAGGCTCGACCAGTCGGGGCTTGATGCCGAACAAAATAAGTTTGTTTGCTCTCTCCACTTGGCCGTTTGACTGCGGATGGGCCACGGACGCTAAGTCCAGTCGGATGCCCTGTGTTGCGCAGAAACGGGCCAATGCGCCTTTGGCAAAGTTTGTGCCATTATCGGTGATGATGCTGTGTGGTATGCCATACCGAATGGTGATGTCGGAGATGAAAGTCACAGCAGTCGGACCATTCATCCTCTTGATTGGTTTTGCTCCTATCCACTTGGTGAACTTGCCCACTGCGACAAGCAGATGAGTCATGCTCCCTTGTGCTGTTTTGAATGGTCCTACCATATCCAGGCCCCAGACAGCAAAGGGCCAGTCAATGGGAATAGTCTTGAGTGCCGAAGCCGGCTGATGTGGCTTGGAGCGGAACTTCTGGCACCTTTTGCACTTCTGGACCAAGTCTTTGGCGTCTTCTAGAGCAGTCGGCCAGAAAAAACCATGGCGGAAAGCTTTGGCAACCAGTGCTCTTGAAGCCGCGTGGTGACCACACTCGCCTTGATGGATATCTTTGAGGATTGCTTGGCCTTGCTCTGGCTCCACGCAGCGCTGGTAAACACCAGTGACGCTGCGCCTCACAAGTTCTCTGTTGACGATGGTGTATGCTGCTGCCCGGCGTTGCACTTGTCGGGCCGAGATCTCGTCAGTCGGCAGCCCTTTGTTCACCAGAAAGTTGAGGATGGGCTGAGCCCAGGAAGGTGCTGCAACTTCTTCGACTGCTAGGACTGCTACTTGCACGAGGGCGGTTGGGCTGGGAGGCGATGGGTTGGGGTCGACCGCCGCTTGCTGAATCGATGAAGTCCCCGGGCTGACTGCTGCAGTCCCCGGGTCGGGTTCTGAAGTCCCCGGGCCGGGTGCGGCTGCTGCAGTCCCCGGGTTGCCTGCCGAATTCCCCGTGCCGGCTACTGGGGTCCTCAAGTCGGATCCGACTGCTTCACGAGGAGCCGGCACAAAGATGGAATCCGACTCTGGCGATGGTTTAACAGACGGCTTGAGGAGGCGTTGCAGGGCGACGCCGGCTGGTATTGCTTGCCGGGCGGAGCCAATTCGTGCCAAGGCGTCGGCTTGCTCATTGTCATTTCTTGGCACATGGAGGAACTCGCACCCTTCGAAGTATCCACTGAGTTGTTGTACGAAGAAGCGGTAGCTCGCCATGTTTGCATCCTTGGCGTCCCGGTCGCCTGACGACTGCTGGACCACCAAGTCGGAATCACCGTAGCACAGGATCCGGCGAATGCCAAGTTCCTTGTCAAGCCGGAGTGAATGAGTGCTTCGTATTCAGCAATGTTTTTGGAAGCGACGAAGTGGATTTGCAGCACGTATCTAAGCTTGTCGCCTTTGGGAGAGGTGAGGACGATGTCGGCTCCCAAACCGGTGTGCATCTTGGAACCGTCAAAATGCATTCACCAATGGGTGGAATCTGGCGCTGGCGGCAGGTACTGGGTCTCGGCCCAGTCGACGTGGAAGTCGGCCAGTGCTTGTGACTTGATAGAGGTGCGAGGTTGGTAGTAGATGGTGTAGGGGGGAAAATCTATGGCCCATTTGGCCACTCGGCCTGAGGCATCTCGGCTTCCAATGATCTCAACAAGTGGAGCTGTGCAGACCACAGTGATTGGGTGCTCTTGGAAGTATGGCTTCAGCTTCTTGGCAGCAAAGTGCACGCCATAGCACATCTTCTGGTAGTGGGGGTAATTCTGCTTGGAAGCGGATAGTACTTCACTCAGGTAATACACCGGCCTCTGGACTGGCAGAGCTTTGCCTTCTTCCTTGCGTTCCACCACTATGACTGTGCTGACCACCCGGCTGGTGGCGGCGATGTAGAGGAGCATGGGCTCCTTAGGAGTCGGGGCCGCCAGGACAGGCGGAGTGGTCAACATCTTCTTGAGTTGGAGAAAGGCTTCATCCGCCTTATCGTTCGATTCGAAAAAAGTGGTCTTCTTCATGAGCTGGTACAGGGGAAGAGCCTTGTCACCCAGCCGACTGATGAAACGGCTGATGGATGCCAAGCAGCCGGTGAATTTTTGCACGTCCAGCAGTCGGGTGGGAACCTCCATCCTCTCGATGGCCTTGATCTTCACAGGGTTGCACTCTATGCCGCGTTCTGAAACCAGAAAACCAAGAAGCTGGCCGGCTGGCACTCCAAAGACGCATTTCTCCGGGTTGAGCTTAATCTGAAATTGGCGCAAATTCTCAAAGGTCTCCTTGAGATCTTCTAGTAGCGTTCCACGCTTCTCCGTCTTCACCACCACATCATCCACATAGACATGGGCATTTCTGCCGAGTTGCTTGAGGAGACCTTCTGCATACAACGTTGAAACGTGGCACCGGCGTTTCTCAAGCCGAACGTCATGGTCAGGTAACAGAAGGCTCCGAATGGTGTGATGAAGGCGGTCTTCAGCCTGTCGGCTGGGTTCAGCTTGATCTGGTGATACCCTGAGTATGCATCCAAAAAGCTCAACAGCTCGCATCCGGCTGTGGAGTCAATCACTTGGTCGATTCTTGGCAGAGCAAATGGGTCTTTGGGGCATGCTTTGTTGAGGCTAGTATAATCAATACACATGCGCCACTGCTTGTTCTTCTTCAGCACTAGGACCGGGTTGGCTAACCACTCTGGAAAGAACACTTCCATGATGAAGCCGGCTGCTAGAAGCCGGGCTATCTCTTCTCCAACAACTCTTCTCTTCTCTTCAGACAAGCGGCGCAAGGGCTGCCTGACTGGCTTGGCATCAGATCGGACATGTAGCTTGTGCTCGGCGAATTCCGTCGGAACACCTGGCATGTCCTTGGGAGATCATGCAAAGATGTCCTGATTCTCACGGAGGAAATCGATGAGCTCGCCTTCCTATTTGCTGTCGAGGTTTGTACCTACGACAGCGTACCTCTCCGGGTGCTCCGGGTCCAAGGGTATCTTCTTTGTTTCTTTGGCCGGCTTGAACGAGCCCTCGGCTTCCGACTCCTTGGGGTTGGGTGACATTTCCGGCTGCTTGCCTGCCATTGCCACAACCTGGTCAAGGAGCCGCTTCTCAGCTGCGATCACGAGGGACTCGGCCAACCGGCTACTCTCTGCTGCGCAGGCAGACGACTTCTTGTAGTCTCCTGCTACTGTCAGGATTCCCTTGGAGCTCGGCATCTTCATCTTTAGGTAAGCATAGTGGGGGACCGCCATGAACTTGGCCAGGGCAGGCAGGCCAAGTAATGCATGATAGGGGCTCTCAAGGTCCACCACCTCAAACCAGACTGGCTCTCGGCGGAAATGATTTTTGTCCCTGAAGAGGACATCTATCTGAGTCTTGCCGATTGGTGAGCAGGAAAGGCCAGGAACTATGCCATGGAAAACAGTCCGGCTGGGTTGAAGATGTCTCTGCTTGATTCCCAACTTCTCCATGGTATCTTTGTACAGAATGTTGATGCTGCTGCCGCAATCTATCAGAACTCGGGAGAAGCGAGCAGCTCGCCTCTCTGTGGCAAACGTGGCGTCCAATACCAGGGCATAAGAGCCGGGATTTGGCATCACCTCTGGGTGGTCTGCTCTGCTCCAGCTGATGGGCTTCTCAGACCAATGCATGAACTCGGGGGGTCTCTGATGCTACTGCATTTACTTCTACTTGCTGTTGCCGTCTGCTGCGCCTGTCATCGGCCAAGCTGGTGAACACGACATAGGCCCCATGCTCCTCGGGATAATCATCTTGTATGGCGCCGGCAGGCCGAGCCACCGGCTGCTGAGGAGGAGGAGGAGGCGGGCCGGCTGGCGGAGGAGGCTGGAGTCCGTCGCCCTTGGCGATCCTGGTGAGCCACTGGGCAGTGGCACTTCTGAGTGGTGTGATTGGACGGCTTCGCACCGCTATGGAACTTGCAAGGTGCATCAAGAGTCTGCTCGTACGAAAAAGCGGGCAGCCAGTTGGGCTTGCCACCCTTCTGGCGCTTGGGAGGAGGCTGCCCTTCTGGCTGCTGATCTTCAAATGTCGCCACCTGTCGACTTGTGGAAGCCGGCTGCATGGCCTTGCGCTTATTGTTGTTCGGTTGCTGTCGCCGACTGGGGTCACCAGCCGGGGTCCGAGGAGCTTGAGGGGCCACCTTGCCCGACACGTTGACTTGAATCTCCGCCTTCATGGAGGAGTCGGCCGTGGCGTACTTGTCTGCTATGATTAGCATTTCGTCGAGGGTCGCCGGCTCGTCGCAAAGAAGCTTGTGCTTGAGGAGGGTGCCCTCTCGGCACCCGGCGATGAAGTACTCGATGGCCTGCACCTAATGCACACCCTCGCACGAGTTGCGCAACTCGGCCCAGCGCGTAAGATAGTCGTCAGTCGACTCGTTGGGGCCTTGGACGCATAAGGAGAGCTGGCGAGGCTTGGGCGGCCGCTTGTATGTGCTGGTGAAGTTGCAGATGAATGCTTTGGTGAAATCAACCCCGCTGTTGATGCTGCGGGGCTTCAGGATGTTCAGCCACGTCTGGGCCGTGCCCTGGAGCATGAGCGGGACGTACTTCACGGCAACACGCTTGTTGCCGTTGGCGATGCTGACGGCTGTGGAGTAGTCGACGAGCCAGTCCTCTGGCTTCACGGAGCCGGTGTACTTGGGGGTGTCTCTCGGGAGAGTGAATCCTTTGGGGAAGGGCTCATCTCGGATGCGGGGGCCAAAACAAGGCGGACCCAGCTCATCTTCCTCTTCTAGTGCCAGGGATCGATTGAGGCCATCGATCAGGTGGCGGGCATCGTTTTCTCCGTTTCCTTCTCGGCGGCCAAGGCGGTCGCCGAGTGATGGGTGATCAACAGGCGGCGGGGAAATGCGCCTCTCCCTGCGGGGAGGAGGAGGCGGGCAGTCGTCTCGCTGCTGCACTGCTCTTGGGCAGCCGTCTTGGTCGCGCTCGATGGTGATGTGAGTTCGGCTGCGGCTGGCAGCCGGCTCCTTGTCTCTTCTGTTGCGGGCGCCGCCAGTCGGCGTCCGAGATGTCGCTCCTTGGTCTCGTCGAGGAGGCGGATCGTCGTTTTGCCGGTTTGGCGCTTCAGTGCGGCACCCGGCATCTTGCTGCTCAGCAGCCGCGTCGAGGAGCTGCTGAACTCGCTCCGTCATGTGGTGACGCTCGTCGCCCTCGAGCTTGTCTAGCTCGTCTGCTGCCGCCTGGGCACCCCGTATGTTCTCCGCAGGCGTGGCGTAGACGGGACGATCTGTCCCGAACATGCTGGCGATGGTTGCGCCATGCTGCCGGACCAAGCCAATGCGGCTAGGCCCACCAGGAGCCGGTGAGCCACCGATGGCACGGTCCATTTCCCGCTGGTAGGCCTCCGAAAGGCGTCTCATGCTGGCCAGCCGGTTGGCGCTCTCGATGAGCTGGACGCGGCGTGCTTCCAGCGTCTCAGCGTCGGCGTCTTCCGGGATAGGCGCAGCCAGGTCTTGCATTACCGCCTGCAACGGATCCTGACCACCTCCGCCAGAGTGCTCGCCGTGGTTGATGACGAGCACCTCCGTGACGGTGCTGCCGCCGCTATCCGCACGGGGAAGCGGCTCATCGTAGACCACCACGTTGGAGGGGAACGCGTCAAGCGACGCTGTGTTGGAATCGACCAACATCGGGTCGGTGGAGCCAACTGACTCCAAATCGGCGGCAGGCTCGCCGGCGACGTGGAGCTGATCGAGGAGGCTCACGAGGAGGCTCTCGGGGCCATCGGTGCCTGCATCGGATGCAGGCTCGTCAGAGAGGCGAATCTCGCCAACAAGATCGGCGAGGCAGCTGGCCGCGCAGGCGACCTCCGCGCCACACAGCGCGTCGGTGCAGACGCCGTCTGGCGTGCCGGGCTGGCTGCGCTTGCCAGGGAGGAACAAAGTTCCCGTCGAGAGCAGGTCTCCGGGAGACGGTGCACCTCGCCCCACGGTGAGCGCCAAATGTCGGGGGTTGGGTGCGACATATGCCAATGGATGGCTTATCATGGTGGGAGCGAGTAGAACGTCGCCGGTGCCTGGAAGCGGAAATGGCGTATACACGTACGTCGGCGAACTTTACCCAGGTTCGGGGCTCTCCGTGGAGATAACACCCCTAGTCCTGCTCTGCGGGGTCTCCGCATGATCACTAAGGCACTAGTGGTACAATGGTGTAACTTGAGCTGTATGCTAGAGGTAGAAGAAGGCAAGGCTAGCTTTCCTCCTCCCCTAGGTGTGAGTCTAATGCTAACAGATTCGACCCTTTGCATGGGTGCCCCGGGGGGTTTATTTAGGCCTACACCGCCCCAGGGGTATATTGGTAATCTGCCGGGTGTAGGACCCGGCTGTCAGTATCTCTGGTCGCCGGCTTCTCCGCCGGCTGCTGGGGCCCGCTGCCTGGTGGGCCCCGCCGACTGGTCCCGTACGGAGCCGACAGGCCGCTCCCGCCGCTCGCGGGTCTTGCCGGCCGCTGATCACTGTAGCCATGATGCTAATGACGCGGGCTTGGTCGGGGGAGCGTGGCTACAGTCCTGCCGCCTGGTGGGCGATCTCTGTAGCCATGCCGTGTCTCATCTGGTTGATGGCGCACGGGGCCCGAGGGAGGGATAGGCCGCCTGCTGGAAGCTGGCTTCCCTCAGGGCTGGCTGGTCTGGCTTCCTCCGTCTTCAGGGCTCTCACTGCCTGGTAGGGCCCGCCACCTGCGAGCCGTACCGACAGGCCGTCGTGGGAACAGGGCTCCGCTTGTCAGGAGTGACGTCAAGGGGGGAGTGGCAATAGTGCCGCTTCGTGCGGAGATCTCCGCCTGTACGGGGCACTGTGGCCACGCCCGGCCCTGGATTCGAGGGGACGGGCTACGCTGTAGCCACACCCTGTCTTGTCTTCTTGATGAGGGCGCAGACTTTGATGGCGCCACAGGCCGACTGCTAGGGGCCGGCCTCTCTGGAGGCCGCCCACTAGGAGTCAGCCTGTCGTGATGCCGTCCTCTGGAACTCGGCCGCCTTCTGGCAGCCGGCCGTTTGTCCAGCCGGCCATCAGAAGGCGGCGCTTCATCTTGATGCCTTGAGGGGCACAGCCAGCCCCGATGTCTTGAAAGGTTCAGGGACTCGGGTTAGCCTACCCGTGGCCCATTACTCTGACACCCGATGAGCTAATAGCGTTGCAGACGCGCGTTCAAAGCATGATAGCCAAGAACGTCAAGCTTGTCGATGTAATCCAGGTGATGCTAGTTCGCCGGATCCTCCCGTGCCAGCGCAGAAGTCGCCCTCTGTGGGAGTTTAATCCGAAGAAGCATCAAACCCTGGTGAGGCTCTTCGAAACCACTCACGAAGGTGCCTGGAAGTTGCTCTTTAAGGGCAAGAGAAACCACCAGCCACAGATTTAGACCGTGGGCACGACATTAAACACCTCGCACGTATCCCCTACTTGTTTGTTTCGAGGATGATGTCTGAGCTTTTATCATTGCTCTTTCAGGACTGGATGGAGAGGGCGAAGCGGATCTAGTGTCCGGCTCCGCTGCCTGAAGAACCATTCATCCCGCGTCCAGCGAAGATGCTGGTGCCGGCACCCTATAAGGCACCAAAGAAGAAGGCCAAGAAAAAAGCCAAGGGGGCCAAAAGTGGCCCCCATCGCAAGGGTGCTTCGGACATGACGTCCGAAGACGAAGAAGCCCATTCCTCTGTCCCTGAGGACGACGACGAGGAAGAGGAGGAGGAGGAGGAGAAGAACCCTCCCCCTGAGGGGGGAAAGAAGAAAAGGGGGCTTCCACGAATCTGAAGGCAGGAACGCCCAAGAAGGGGAAGGGCGCCCTTGCGGTCAACACCGCGTGGGACGTTGATAGCAGTCCGGAGCGACGCCCCCGCACTAAACCTCAAGCCGCATCATAAGTACTATGACTCACATATACCCGTATACCCGGCCTCTCCTTTTTATCGTTTTGACATGGTTAATTGTGCTATTGCAGTCTGGCCCGCGACAGCATCCGGCGATCCTCATCTGGAGGTTCGTTTGATCCGGCGGAAATGGCTAGCATGTCACCGCTGACCGCTTATTCCCCCGAGGCCAAGGACGACACTGAAGTGTTGTCCCGGAGGACCGCTCTGAGCCAGGGAGGGACCCAGGACGCTGTTCAGGAGGCGCCGCAAGGCGAGACCTCCGCTGCCGGACACATGGGGGAGCAGATCCCCATGGAGACTGGCCAGGAGGGACGTATTCAGTTCGGCCCTCAGCCGATACGATTCCGGGGACCGATATGGCCCCGGAATCCGGCGCGCACCTTCCTTCGAAGGAGGGGGGTGCGCCCATTCCGCCAGTGGCCCCTGTCAAACCAGGGGCGTCGGATAACCTGATGGAGGCGCTACGAGGCGCCTCCATTGTGGACGAGCACCGTGTCCTTATGGGTATGGTGATCGAGAAGGTTCAGTCCGTCAAGAGCAGACTAAACGAGGCCTGCAACAATCTGTTGACAGGTATTGAGGTAAGTCACGTAGAAAGAGAACACCCCGTGCTGACAGTAGCCCCTGAGACACTGTCCGATGTTCGGAAAGAAAGGCCGGACAGAGGATCAATCCTTTGTAGGAGACTAACTTGATATGGATGAATAAGCAGGCGTCGCTGTTGGCCGCGACTTCGCATCCTGCCGAAGTCTCTGAACTGAAGCAGAGGTTGGAGCGGACCAAGAACGAGCTCGGCGAGGTGAAGATTCGGCTCCAGGAGAAGCAAGGTGAGTGACGACTTGCTGTGTATTCGGAAAGAATAAGCGATGAGTATTGACCGGAGTGTCATAATATGTGTAGGGGCGGCGACCGAGGTCGAGGCCCTGAAAAATGCCCTGACCGAAGCCGAGGGGAAGGTTGTCCAGCAGCAAGCCACCCGTAAGAAGCTCAAGGCCTGGGTCGATGAGGTCCAGCAGGAGCTCCAGGACGCGGTGAAGAAGTGCGAAGCCTTGGAGCGCAAGGCATCGGTTCGAGAGACCGAACTTACCAAGGCTCGCCAGAGCGTGGAGACCGCACGGAATGAGGCCCGGGACGCTCTCCAAGAGATCCAGGAGGCCAAAAAGATCGCGACGGGTAAGGCTTTTAGCATGCAAAGCAAGTATGCGGAGAGGAAGTACCTTTTACTAACCCAGATTCGGAGTTGCCTAGGGGCTTTTGCGGATCTACCACGCAGCGTGTCCAATGCTGCGGAGTTCTTCCGAGCCAGAGAAGGGAATTCCGCAGAGAAGCTGTTCTGGTCACAGTATGCTGTGCCAGAACACCTGGTGCCCTTTGCCGATCAACTGAAGCAGTTGGTCGAGCTGCACAGGGTGGCCGAACTGGCCATGAAGGATTTAATAATCCAGCTGTGGCCAGCCGAAGCTATACCTAGCAGTTATTTTGGCCTCGTGAAGCGGGTGGTGGAAGCATGTCCGCGGCTAGACATCGTCAAGCGATCAGTCTGTATCGAAGGTGCCCGCATGGCCTTCGCCCATTGCAAGATGTGGTGGGCGAAGATGGACGCCGTCGAGGTGGCCAGGGGCCGCCAGAGGGCAAGGAGCACCGCACACCCGAGAGATATTTTGCGGATGTCCTAGAAGGGTCTCGACTTGTAGCAGCGCAATGCGGGCAGGACATTATTTTTGAATGAATACATTTGTGTTTTTTCTTTGCCTTGTATGAAAACAAAGCCAGTTTGTAATATAATGTTTGTTATGTTTTAATTGTTTCCTCCTGTGCGGCCGTGTTGTATAGAATCTGAGGGTTGGCCAGTCGTCGGCTTCTACCCTCACGTAGGTAGTACGGAGGTGTTCAGGATGGAATCTAAACAATCTTGATCCAATTATATGGTCCTTGAAGGAGTTGTTTAGCGCGACGAACCAGGCAATCAGACTATGCGGCTTAAACGCCCTCACTTAGCCATAGGAGTTTTATAATAAAACATGGGCGCAGCCCCTGGTATATGAACCAGAGTGCTGTCAACGTCTGACCGGGAAGTACCGATCCTTCGCATAATGCAGAAAAAATCTCCAGCGATTTGTAACCTCCGAACAGCTGACCGGCTCTCGCCGCATCATGACAGTCAGTTTTCGGCTTTCTCTACTAAGGTGCTCATCCGGTTTAGACCAGGGCACGTTCTCCCTTTACTACCCTAGCCGGTGTAGCGGAACATATGGTAGCAAGCACAGGAGCCGGGCAACCCAACTATTGAACAAAGACATGATTCGGAGCCAATGCATATAATGCTAAATTCGGGGTGCCAAACTATTGATAAGAAGTGTTCGGACTTTGTTGCCGCATTATGTGGCGATGGAAAGCCCCTGGCAAGTATGAAACGTACCAAAGTGTACGGGTGCGAGAATCAAAGAAAAACAGAAAGAGAGCAAAGGTAGTATCTGGGGCCCTTGGACTTGGGCCGTGAACTGTTTCCATTATAGTTGGGCTAATGCGTCAAAGCGCATTTATACAAATAGTGCAATAAGAAACCGGCTATTTAACATGCCATAATCAAAGGAGAGCTGCATTTGGGTACTGAAAACAGGTAGAGTAATCGTTGGATTGTCCTCTAGAGCTTCCCCTGTATGCCTGTGCTCTGTGCCAATCTGGCATACTTGTCCTTTGACAGGACCAGTAATCAGGCCATCGAAGGAGGCCTGTATAAAAGAGACCTGAAAAAAGAAGGAAAAAGGGAAATACTAGAGATACAAGTGAGTCAGGGGTCAGTGTAGCCGAACTGTAGACTACAAGCTAGTTGTGCCTCCGTCGATGCCCATGGGATTTTGAGTGCGTAATTATGTATGTGTGGTGCGAATGCTGCTACCTCCTCGGGACTGGGACGGAGGCCGAATTTCTAATCGAGCTCTTAACGAGCTGGGCTGTCCTGTTGCAGTGTGGTCCGGACCCTCTTGGTGGTGTCCAGGGGCTCGGCAGCTGGATTATAGTTCTGCTTGAGAAGGCCGCTCTGTACCTCTGCTGCTAGGGAGGCTGTGTGCTCCTCTGTACGGAGGGAGCGTTCGGTGTTTCCATTGACTGTTATGACGCCGCGTGGACCGGGCATCTTGAGCTTGAGATAAGCATAGTGTGGCACCGCGTTGAATATTGCAAACGCGGTTCGTCCGAGCAGTGCGTGGTAGCCGCCGCGGAAGGGGACAATATCGAGGATTAGCTCTTCGCTTCGGAATTTGTCCGGGGAACCGAAGACCACCTCCAGCGTGATTGAGCCCGTACAACGGGCCTCTACGCCTGGTATGACTCCTTTAAAGGTAGTCTTTGTGGGTTTGATTCGTGAGGGATTAATGCCCATTTTGCGCACTGTATCCTGATAGAGCAGGTTGAGGTTGCTACCACCATCCATTAGGACTCGTGTTAGGTGAAATCCGTCGATGAATGGGTCGAGGACCAGTGTGGCCGAACTGCCATGGCGGATACTAGTTGGATGACCTCGACGATCGAAGGTGATCGGGGATGACGACCACGGGTTGAATTTTGGGGCAACTGGCTCTACCGCGTAGACGTCCCTGAGTGCGCGCTTGCGCTCCCTTTGGGGGATGTGTGTAGCATATATCATGTTCACCGTTTTGACTTGAGGGGGAAATTTCTTCTGCCCCCCCCCCCCAGTGTTCGGCTGCCGGGGCTCTTCGTCATCGTCCTCACTTTGTGATCCCTTTTCCTTGTTCTCGGCATTTAACTTGCCAGCCTGTTTAAAAACCCAACAATCGCTGTTGGTATGATTGGCTTGTTTGTCTGGGGTGCCATGTATTTGGCAGGGACGGTCGAGTATGCGGTCCAAGCTGGATGGTCCCTCACTGTTCCTTTTGTAGGGCTTCTTCCGCTCACCGGACTTGGAGCCGCTGAATCCGGCGTTAACTATAGTGTCATCGGTGTTATCGCCATTGCTTTGGCGTTTGTGTCTGTTGCGCCGAAGCTTGCCGGTGCTGTTTTTGGCCTCGGAGGGGCCTGCCTCGCTGGCTGTGTTTTTGCTACAAGCCAGCCAGCTATCCTCACCCGCACAAAAGCGGGTCATGAGTGTCGTGAGGGCTGCCATGGATTTCGGCTTTTCTTGGCTGAGGTGGTGGGCGAGCCATTCGTCACGGCTGCTGTGTTTGAAGGCCGCTAGGGCTTCGGCATCTAGACAGTCAACGATCTGGTTCTTTTTGGTTAGGAACCTAGTCCAGAATTTTCTGGCAGATTCTCCAGGTTGTTGAACTATATGACTTAAGTCATCGGCGTCTGGTGGCCGGACATAAGTGCCTTGGAAGTTGTCAAGAAAAGCTTCTTCCAAGCCCTCCCAGTTGCCGATGGAATTTTCGGGCAGGCTATTTAACCAGTGTCTAGCTGGTCCTTTTAGTTTTAGTGGGAGGTATTTGATGGTGTGGAGATCGTCTCCTCGGGCCATATGGATGTGGAGAATAAAATCTTCGATCCATACTGCGGGATCGGTTGTTCCGTCGTATGATTCAATATTGACGGGCTTGAACCCCTCGGGGAATTCATGATCCAGTACTTCATCTGTGAAGCAAAGAGGGTGTGCGGCGCCTCTATATCGGGCCGCGTCGCGGCACACCTCCGATGGAGTCCGCCTGCGGTTATCGGCCCGGGCGTGACTAGGTTTGTCACGTCCGAATAGGTAGCCATCATCCCGAGTCGAAAAGTGTCCTCGCGATCCGTGATTGATCTGGTGTGTCCTACTCTACTGTCCAGGTCCTGCCAAAGGTCATATGTATAGTCCCGAGCTGTTTTGTCTCCGTTTTTGCGAGGCGGTGGGGCGGGCTGCTGTTCGGCATGAGTTGCCGTTTTGTCCCGACCGCGGGGTGGTCGGTCCGCCGCACTATCCCAACCACGCGGTGGTCGTTCCGCATTGCGCGAGGGAGGTATGGGCTCCGGCGCCTCCTCATCGAACTGAGGTAGCAGTCTGCGCTTGGGGTAACTCTTGGCTGGACGCTTGAGGCCGTATTCTTCGGTTGCCAGGACATCAGTCCATCTATCAATGAGTAGGTCTTGATCAGCTTGAAGCTGCTGCTGCTTCTTCTTCAGGCTTCTTGCAGTGGCTATTAGCTGGCGCTTGAAGCGCTCCTGCTCGAGGGGTGCCTCAGGCACGATGAAATCCTCATTGCCGAGGCTCTCCTCATCCTCGGAGAGTGGATGACAACTATTGTCATCCGCCTCATTGGGCATGGCCTGTTTATCAGGGTTAACTTGCCCGTTGTCTTGTTCCTCCTGTTCGGATGTTGCTCCAACAGGGTCTTCATTGTTTTTGGCGTCGTCCGGAGTACTATTTTCTCCAGTGCCAGTGTTGCTATCTTTTGAGAGACGTGACTTAGAACGGCGTTTAGGGCGCCGGCGCTTGGACTGTGTCTCAGAAGGTTTATTCGCAACTGGATCTTCTTTGTCATCGTCGCTAGCTTTTTTAGGTGCGTCAACCATGTACACATCGTACGAAGAGGTGGTCATCCAACGTCTAGTGAATGGCGGGTATTAGCCTTGCTCCTTGTCGGCATCGTCGTCCATACCGTCGATGTCTTCGGAGCCATAATCAAGCACATCGGTTAAGTCCTTGACGGTGGCTATGAAGTGAGTGGAAGGTGGGAAGCGAAATTCTCCATCATCAGCCTCTAGTTCGAACCAGACATAGTTCGGTTGTGAGTCCCCCGCCAAGGACAGGTTCTTTAATGAATTTAGCACATCGCCCAAGGGCGAGTGTTGGAAGATATCTGCGGTGCTGAACTCGAAGATCGATAACCGATCCAGCTCTGCGCCCGCAGGCGTGCGTGGTTCGGAACTTATAGCAGGAAACCAGTCCGGAATTCCGTTGACACAGATATTGCAAGGTGCTAAGTCTGTGTGCGGCTCCAACGCCGCGGATTCTGTGGCTTCGGATGGCGCAATCTGCTCCGGATCTAATGCCGTAGCAGTTACAGGAACCATCTCCTGAATATGGTCCGATGACAGATTTAAGTCATGTTCATCGGAGCGAGGGGGAGCGATCGCCATGGTCTCAAATCCGTTGAAGATCAGGTCTCCACGGATATCCGCAATGTAGTTCAAGCTTCCAAATCTGACCTGGTGGCCAGGAGCATAGCTATCGATCTGCTCCAGATGGCCAAGTGAGTTGGCCCACAGTACGAAGCCGCCGAATGCGAAAATCTGTCCGGGGAGAAAGGTTTCTCCTTGGACAGCGTCACTATAGACGATCGAAGGGGCCATCGAACCTTTAGTTGACGGCACAGTGGAACTCTCAATGAAAGCACCAATGTTGGTGTCAAAACCGGCGGATCTCGGGTAGGGGGTCCCGAACTGTGCATCTAAGGTCGATGGTTACAGGAGACAGGGGACAGGGGACACGATGTTTATTGGGCCCTCTCTATGGAGGTAATACCCTACTTCCTGCTTGATTGATCTTGATGAATAAGAGTATTACAAGAGTTGATCTACCACGAGATCGTAATGGCTAAACCCTAGAAGCCTAGCCTGTATGACTATGGTAATGAATATATATCCTTTCCGGACTACACCCTCCAGTTTATATAGACACCGGGGGAACCTAGGGTTACATAGAGTCTGTTACATAAGAAGGAATCTTCATAGTCGGTCGCCAAGCTTGCCTTCCATGCCAAGGAGAGTCCAATCCGGACACGGGTACAGTCGTCGGCCTTCATGTCTTCACAACCCACCAGTCCGGCCCATTTGATAATAGACCGGACGCCCGAGGACCCCTTAATCCAGGACTCCCTCAGCCGCAGCAGGGCCCGCACCTGCCAAGACTCCGCCGCCGTCCCCATGCAGCTGCTAGCTCAACCAGCTGGGCAGGCACCTACGTGGCGACGTGCGGCCTCTACACCGACCCAGCAAGCACCTGCGTGGTGACATGCAAATCTTCATGAAGACTCCGCCGCCGCGCTAGCACAGCAGCCAGCCAACGTGGCGCAGCAACGCCTCGTCAGCTCGGACGCGTGTCGGAACCAGGCGAGGCGGCGACAGCTGGGACGTGCTTACTTGCCGTCCCCAATAAAGCGAGAGGGGCACGTCATCAGCGCATTAAATGCATTTGTCTGACGGTGCCAGAGGATAGACTCGTCCACTGTAGACCTTTCCACCTCCTGTGTGCCACTGTGGCAACCCCTTTTTCCTATAAAAGGAGGCCCGAGGCGACCAGGAGGAGGATTCGGATCTTTTGGGCAAGTTGCACCCCGTAGCTAGCTCAAGAACACAAGAACACTCAAATACATCCACCAAAGCAGGACTAGGGTATTACGCATCTCCGTGGCCCGAACCTGGGTAAACGATCCGTGTGCTTCCTGTCAGACCCGCTCTTTGCACAACCCCGCGCCCGCCAACCGTAGAAGGGATCCCAGTGATCCCATAGGTGTCGATTTCCCCCGACACTATGTATCCACACATGTATTAAGTTTCCGGTTAACTCAATTCTAGCATGAATAATAAACATTTATCATGATATAAGGAAATATAAAATAACAACTTTATTATTGCCTCTAGGGCATATTTCCTTCAGTCTCCCACTTGCACTAGAGTCAATAATCTAGTTCACATCGCCATGTGATTTAACACCAATAGTTCACATCACCATGTGATTAACACCTAAAGGGTTTACAAGAGTCAGCAATCTAGTTCACATCGCCATGTGATTAGCACCCAAAGAGTACTAAGGTGTGATCATGGTTTGCTTGTGAGAGAAGTTTAGTCAACGGGTCTGCCACATTCAGAGCCATATGTATTTTGCAAATTTTCTATGTCTACAATGCTCTGCATGGAGCTACTCCAGCTAATTCCCACTTTCAATATGTATCCAGATTGAGACTTAGAGTCATCTGGATTGATGTAAAGCTTGCATCAATGTAACTCTTTACGACGAACTCTTTATCACTTCCATAACTGAGAAATATTTCCTTAGTCCTCTTAGGTAACTAAGGATAACTTCGACCATTGTCCAGTGATCCACTCCTGGATTACTATCGTACCCCCTTGCCAAACTCATGGCAAGGTACACAATAGGTTTGGTACACAGCATAGCAACTTCATAGAACCTATGACTGAGGCATAGGGAATGACTTTCATTCTCTTTCTATTTTTTGCCGTGGTCGGGTTTTGAGTCTTACTCAACTTCACACCTTGCAACACAGGCAAGAACTCCTTCTTTGATTGTTCCATTTTGAACTACTTCAAAATCTTGTCAAGGTATATAATCATAGAAAAAATCTTATCAAGCGTCTTGATCTATCTCTATAGATCTTGATGCTCAATATGTAAGCTGCTTCACCGAGGTCTTTCTTTGAAAAACTCCTTTCAAACACTGCTTTATGCTTTCCAGAAAATTCTACATCATTTCCGATCAACAATATGTCATTCACATATACTTATCAGAAAGGCTGTAGTGCTCCCACTCACTTTCTTGTAAATACGGGCTTCACCGCAAGTTTGTATAAAACTATATGCTTTGATCAACTCATCAAAGCATATATTCCAACTCCGAGATGCTTGCACCAGTCCATAGATGGATCGCTGGAGCTTGCACATTTTGTTAGCACCTTTAGGATCGACAAAAAACCTTCTGGTTGCATCATATACAACTCTTCTTTAATAAATCCATTAAGGAATTCAGTTTTGACATCCATTTGCCAGATTTCATAAAATGCGGCAATTGCTAACATGATTCGTACAGACTTAAGCATCGCTACGAGTGAGATAATCTCATCATAGTCAAGACCTTGAACTTGTTGAAAACATTTTGCGACAAGTCGAGCTTTGTAGATAGTAACACTACCATCAGTGTCCGTCTTCCTCTTGAATATCCATTTATTCTCAATGGCTTGCCGATCATCGGGAAAGTCCACCAAAGTCCATACTTTGTTCTCATACATGGATCCTATCTCAGATTTCATGGCCTCAAGCCATTTATCGGAATCTGGGCTCATCATCGCTTCCTCATAGTTCGTAGGTTCGTCATGGTCTAGTAACATGACTTCCAGAACGGGATTACTGTACCACTCAGGTGCGGAACGTGCTCTGGTTGACCTACGAGGTTCAGTAGTAACTTGATCTGAAGTTTCATAATCATCATCATTAGCTTCCTCTCTAGTTGGTTTAGGCATCACTTGAAATGATTTCTATGATGAGCTACTTTCCAGTTCGAGAGAAGGTACAATTACCTCATCTTGTTCTACCTTCCTCCCACTTACTTCTTTCAAGAGAAACTCCTTGTCTAGAAAGGATCCATTCTTAGCAACGAATATCTTGCCTTCGGATCTGTGATAGAAGGTGTACCCAACAGTTTCCTTTGGGTATCCTATGAAGACGCATTTCTCCAATTTGGGTTCGAGCTTATCAGGCTGAAGCTTTTTCACATAAGCATCGTAACCCAAAACTTTAGAAAACGGGAGCTTAGGTTTCTTGCTAAACCATGGTTATACGGTGTCGTCTCAACGGATTTATATGGTGCCCTATTTAACGTGAATGCAGCTGTCTCTAATGCATAACCCCAAAACGATAGTGGTAAATCGGTAAGAGACATCATAGATCGCACCATTTCTAATGAAGTACGGTTACGACATTCGGACACACCATTATGTTGTGGTGTTCCAGGTGGCGTGAGTTGCAAAACTATTCCACATTGTTTCAAATGAAGACCAAACTCGTAACTCAAATATTCGCCTCCGCGATCAGATCGTAGAAACTTTATTTTCTTGTTATGATGATTTTCCACTTCACTCTAGAATTCTTTGAACTTTTCAAATGTTTCAGACTTATGTTTCATTAAGTAGATATACCCATATCTTCTCAAATCATCTGTGAAGGTCAGAAAATAATGATACCCGCCGCGCGCCTCAACACTCATCGGACCGCATACATCGGTATGTATTATTTCCAATAAGTCAGTGGCTTGCTCCATTGTTCCGGAGAATGTAGTTTTAGTCATCTTGCCCATGAGGCATGGTTCGCAAGTATCAAATGATTCATAATCAAGTGATTCCAAAAATCCATTCGTATGGAGTTTCTTCATGCGCTTTACACCAATATGACCTAAACGGCAGTGCCACAAATATGTTGCACTATCATTATCAACTTTGCATCTTTTTGCATCAATATTATGAATCGAGATTCAATAAAACATTTACTTTGGGTGTATGACAGTAGAAGGTTTTATTCATGTAAACAGAACAACAATTATTCTCTGACTTAAATGAATAACCGTATCGCAATAAACATGATCCAATCATATTCATGCTCAACGCAAACACCAAATAACATTTATTTTGGTCCAACACTAATCTCGAGGGTAGAGGGAGTGTGCGATGTTGACCTTATCAACCTTGGAATCACTTCCAACACACATCGTCACCTCACCCTTAACTAGTCTCTGTTCATTTTGCAATTCCTGTTTCGAGTTACTAATCTTAGCAACTGAACTGGTATCAAATACCCTGGGTTACTATGAACACTAGTAAAGTACACATTAACATGTATATCAAATATACCTTTGTTCACTTTGCCATCCTTCTTATCCGCCAAGTATTTGGGGTAGTTCCGCTTCCAGTGATCATTCCCTTTGCAGTAGAAGCACTCAGTTTCAGGCTTAGGTCTAGCTTTGGATTTCTTCACGGGAGTGGCAACTTGCTTGCCATTCTTTCTTGAAGTTCCCTTTCTTTTCCTTTGCCCCTTTTCTTGAAACTAGTGGTCTTGTTAACCATCAACACTTGATGCTCTTTCTTGATTTCTACCTTCGCCGATTTTAGCATCGTGAAGAGCTCGGGAATCGTTTTCGTCATCCCTTGCATATTATAGTTCATCACGAAGTTCCAGTAACTTGGTGCTAGTGACTAGAGAACTCTGTCAATCACTATCTTATATGGAAGATTAACTCCCACTTGATTCAAGCGATTGTAGTACTCAGACATTCTGAGCACATGCTCACTGGTTGAGCTATTCTCCTCCATCTTGTAGGCAAAGTACTTGTCAGAGGTCTCATACCTCTCGACTCGGGCATGAGTCTAAAATACCAATTTCATCTCTTGGAACATCTTATATGATTCGTGGCATTCAAAACGTTTTTGATGTCCCGGTTCTAAGCCGTAAAGCATGGCGCACTAAACTATCAAGTAGTCATCATACCGAGCTTGCCAAAACGTTCGTAACGTCTGCATCTGCTCCTGCAATATATAGGTCTGTCACCTAGCGGTGCATCAAGGACATAATTCTTCTGTGCGGCAATGAGGATAATCCTCAGATCATGGACCAAGTCCGCATCGTTGCTACTATCATCTTTCAACTTATTTTTCTCCAGGAACATATCAAAAATAAAAGGGGAGCTACATCATGAGCTATTGATCTACAACATAATTTACAAATACTATCAAGACTAAGTTCATGATAAATTAAAGTTCAATTAATCATATTACTTAAGAACTCCCACTTAGATTGACATCCCTCTAGTCATCTAAATGATCACGCGATCCATATCAACTAAACCATGTCCGATCATCACGTGAGATGGAGTGGTTTTCAATGGTGAATATCACTATGTTGATCATATCTACTATATGATTCACGTTCGACCTTTCGGTCTCAGTGTTCCGAGACCATATCTGCATTTGCTAGGCTCTTCAAGTTTAACCCGAGTATTCTGCACGTGCAAAACTGGCTTGCACCCATTGTATGTGAACGTAGAGCTTATCACACCCGATCATCACGTGGTGTCTCGGCACGACGAATTGTAGCAACGGTGCATACTCAGGGAGAACACTTGTACCTTGAAATTTAGTGAGGGATCATCTTATAATGCTACCGCTGTACTAAGAAAAATAAGATGCATAAAGGATAAACATCACATGCAATCAAAATATGTGACATGATATGGCCATCATTAGCTTGTGCCTTTGATCTCCATCTCCAAAGCACCATCATGATCTCCATTGTCACCGGCTTGACACCTTGATCTCAATCATAGTGTTGTTGTCATCTCGCCAACTATTGCTTCCACGACTATCGCTACCGCTTAGTGATAAAGTAAAGCAATTACATGGCGATTGCATTTCATACAATAAAGTGACAACCATAAGGCTCCTGCCAGTTGCTGATAACTTTTACAAAACATGATCATCTCATACAACAATTTATATCTCATCACGTCTTGAACATATCACATCACAACATGCCCTGCAAAAACAAGTTAGACGTCCTCTACTTTGTTGTTGCAAGTTTTAAGTGGCTGCTACGGGCTTCTAGCAAGAACAGTTCTTACCTACGCATCAAAACCACAACGATTTTTCGTCAAGTGTGTTGTTTTAACCTTCAACAAGGACCGGCCGTAGTCAAATTCGATTCAACTAAAGTTGGACAAACAAACCCCCGCCAGCCACCTGTGTACAAAGCATGTCGGTAGAACCGGTCTCATGAACGTGGTCATGTAATGTTGGTCCGAGCCGCTTCATCGAACAATACCTCCGAATCAAAATAAGACGTTGGTGGTAAGCAGTATGACTATTATCGCCCACAACTCTTTGTGTTCTACTCGTGCATATGATCCACACATAGACCTGGCTCGGATGCCACTGTTGGGGGACGTAGCATGCAATTTCAAAAGAATTCCTACGATCACGCAAGATCTATCTAGGAGATGCATAGCAACGAGACTGGGTGAGTGTGTCCATGTACCCTCGTAGACCGAAAGCGGAAGCGTTAGGTTAACGTGGTTGATGTAGTCGAACGTCTTCACGATCCAACCGATCTAGTACCGAACATACGGCACTTCCGAGTTCAGCACACGTTCAGCTCGATGACATCCCTTGAACTCTTGATCCAGCAGAGGGTCGAGGGATAGTTCCGTCAGCACGACGGTGTGGTGACGGTGATGGTGATGTGATCCACGCAGGGCTTCGCCTAAGCACTACGATGCTATGACCAGAGGAGTAAATTGTGGAGGGGGGCACCACACACGGTTAAGAGAACAATTGATGTGTCTCCAAGGGGTGCCCTGCCCACGTATATAAAGGAGGGAGAGGGAGGAGGCCGGCCCTAGGGGGCGCGCCATAAGGGGGGTCCTACTAGGACTCCCAGTCCTAGTACGATTCGCCCCCCCCCTTCTTTTCCTTCTCATGGAGGGGGAAAGGGGGAAAGGAGAGGGAGTAGGAGAAGGAAAGGGGGTGGCGCCCCCTTCCCTAGTCCAATTCGGCCTCCTCTTCTGTGGGGGGCGCACTAGCCCCTTGTGGGCTGGTTAGTGCAGGAAATATGCCCAAGAGGCAATAATAAAGTTGTTATTTATATTTACTTATATCATGATAAATGTTTATTATTCATGCTAGAATTGTATTAACCGGAAACTTAGTACATGTAGGAATACATAGACAAACAGAATGTCACTAGTATGCCTCTTTTTGACTAGCCCGTTAATCAAAGATGGTTTAGTTTCCTAGCCATAGACATGAGTTTTCATTTGATGAACGGGATCACATCATTAGAGAATGATGTGATTGACTTGACCCATCCGTTAGCTTAGCACTATGATCATTTAGTTTATTGCTATTTCTTTCTTCATAACTTATACATGTTCCTATGACTATGAGATTATGCAACTCCCGAATACCGGAGGAACACTTAGTGTGCTATCAAACGTCACAATGTAACTGGGTGATTATAAAGATGCTCTATAGGTGTCTCCGATGGTGTTTGTTGAGTTGGCATAGATCGACATTAGGATTTGTCACTCCGATTGTCGGAGAGTTGTCTCTGGGCCCTCTCGGTAATGCACATCACTATAAGCCTTGCAAGCAATGTGACTAATGAGTTAGTTACGGGATGATGCATTACGGAACGAGTAAAGAGACTTGCCGGTAACGAGATTGAACTAGGTATGATGATACCGACGATCGAATCTCGGGCAAGTAACATACCGATGACAAAGGGAACAACGTATGTTGTTATGCAGTTTGACCGATAAAGATCTTTGTAGAATATGTAGGAACCAGTATGAGCATCCATGTTCCGCTATTGGTTATTGACCGGAGATGAGTCTCGGTCATGTCTACATAGTTCTCGAACCCGTTGGGTCCGCACGCTTAACGTTCGATGACGATCAGTATTATGAGTTTATGTGTTTTGATGTACCGAAGGTAGTTCGGAGTCCCGGATGAGATCACCGACATGACGAGGAGTCTCGAAATGGTTGAGACATAAAGATTGATATATTGGATGACTATATTCGGACACCGGGATGGTTCCGAGGTGTATCGGGTATTTACCGGAGTATCGGGGGGTTAATGGGCCTTCATGGGCTTTAGTGGAAGAGAGGAGGAGGCGGCCGAATGGGCCCCCCCCCAAGCCCAATCTGAATTGGGAGGGGGGCCGCCCCCCCCCCCCTTTCCTTCTCTCCCTCTTCCCTTCCCTTCCCCTCCTAGTTGGACTAGGAAAGGGGGGAACCTACTCCTAGTAGGAGTAGGATTCCCCCCATGGGGCGCACCCCATGAGGATGGCCGGCCCCCTCCTCCACTCCTTTATATACGGGGGAGGGGGCACCCCATAGACACACAAGTTGATTTCTTAGTCGTGTGCGGCGCCCCCCTCCACAGATTTCCACCTCGGTCATATTGTCGTATTGCTTAGGCGAAGCCCTGCGTCGGTAACTTCATCATCACCGTCACCATGCCGTCGTGCTGATGAAACTCTCCCTCGGCCTCAGCTGGATCTACAGTTCGAGGGACGTGACCGAGCTGAACGTGTGCAGATCGCGGAGGTGCCGTGCGTTCGGTACTTGATCGGTTGGATCGCGAAGACGTTCGACTACATCAACCGCATTACTTAACGCTTCCGCTTTCGGTCTACGAGGGTACGTGGACACACTCTCCCCGCCCGTTTCTATGCTTCTCCTAGATAGATCTTTCGTGATCGTACGCAAATTTTTTGAAATACTACGTTCCCCAATAGTTAGCCTCCCTCCTATGGCCCATATCTTTCCCCGGGGGGTTCCGGTAACCCCTTCGGTACTCCGATATGTACACGATACACTCCGGAACCCTTCCGGTGTCCGAATACTACCTTCCAATATATCAATCTTTACCTCTCGACCATTTCGAGACTCCTCGTCATGTCCATGATCTCATCAGGGACTCCGAACAAACTTCGGTCACCAAAAACCCATAACTCATAATACAAATCATCATCGAACGTTTAGCGTGCAGACCCTACGTGTTCGAGAACTATGTAGACATGACCGAGACACATCTCCGGTCAATAACCAATATCGGAACCTGGATGCTCATATAGGTTCCTACATATTCTACGAAGATCTTTATCGGTCAAACTGCAATAACAACATACGTTATTCCCTTTGTCATCGGTATGTTACTTGCCCGAGATTCGATCGTCGGTATCATCATACCTAGTTCAATCTCATTATCGGAAAGTCTCGTTACTCGTTCCGTAATGCATCATCCCGTAACTAACTCATTAGTCACATTGCTTGCAAGGCTTATAGTGATGTGCATTACAGAGAGGGCCCAGAGATACCTCTCCGATACTCGGAGTGACAAATCCTAATCTCGATCTATGCCAACCCAACAAACACCTTCGGAGACACCTGTAGAGCATCTTTATAATCACCCAGATACGCTGTGATGCTTGATAGCACATAAGGTGTTCCTCCAGTATTCGGGAGTTGCATAATCTCATAGTCAGAGGAATATGTATAAGTCTTGAAGAAAGGAATAACAATAAAACTTAACGATCATTATGTAAGCTAACGGGTGGGTCTTGTCCATCACATCATTCTCCTAATGATGTGATCCCGTTCATCAAATGACAACACATGTCTATGTTAGGAAACTTAACTATCTTTGATTAACGAGCTAGTCTAGTAGAGGCTTACTAGGGACACGGTGTTTTGTCTATGTATCCACACATGTATTAAGTTTCCGGTTAATACAATTCTAGCATGAATAATAAACATTTATCATGATATAAAGAAATATAAAATAACAACTTTATTATTGCCTCTAGGGCATATTTCCTTCACTCCCTCCCCTTGGAACCTATATATACTAGAGGATTTTGTCCTTGGATACACACAATTTTGGAGCCTCCTCTATTTCCCTCTAGTTCTAGTTCTAGTTGATCTAATTAGAGCTAGACCTATATCCTCTAATCCTCATAATTAGAAGCCCAATCTGGTTCTAATCTTCTCCCTCTAATTTTCTAGCGACGATTAGCTCTGGACGGCGAAATGCTGCCGGATCATGAAGGTTGCACGCTTGCAACCAAGTAGAGAGGACGTGCTTTCAGTCTTCTGTTCGAGGAACTGTTCGTGGGCCATTCGCGGGATCGTCCATCGACGGTTCAAGGGACTCCAAGTATGATCTACACCGACACGTTATTCTTTTGCTGCAACTCGGTGACGGTAACGATCGTGATCCCAACCCGTAAATGCATCTTCATATTGATCTTGGGTGTGCGTAGGTGCAATTTTTTTATTTTCTACTACGTTTCCCAACACCATGCTCTCGCCGGCAAGATGGCCTTTGAACAATTCACACCGGTCCAACACTATACACATCTGAAGCTGAAGATGCCGATCCAAACGGGGTCATTTCCAAATTCATGAAAAAATCAAATTTGTAAACTTTTAAAATTCATGAGTTTTTTTCATATCCGTGCACTTCTTTGGAACCCGAAAACTTTTTTCAAATCCATGAACCTTTTGAAAATTGTAAACTTTTTTTATATCCATTAATATTTTTTAAATTCATGAATTTTTTTCAAATTTGCAATAAATTCATGAACATTCGGGGGCATTTTTTAAGATTTAGTAAAGTAAACTGGTACTTTCCCCAAAGAGTAGACCAGCGAGCAAAATGTGAGCAGAGAAAAAATAGTGAACACGAGTCGAGCGAATGAGCGAGCGGTTTATTAAGCCATGGCCCATAGGAGCGAGCTATGCAATGTTTCGCCAAAGTGCATATAAGACGCCATTCTCTAAAAAAATAAGACGCCAAACAGAGAATCTTTAACTAAGGGGTACCTCTTGCAAAGTTACCCATCTCCTCTGCGGCACTTGTTACAACCTGATTGTTCTGAGTTTCTTCCCATGAGCATGATGGATGAGTTGGTTTGTTTGTGTGTGTTTTTAGATTTCTCTCCAAACAAAATCTCTCTTGACCGTCCGTGCAAATTACTAACTGGTTTTATCATTACGTCCCCGCGTCAAGAGCTTCGAAACTAGAATCCATGTTTATAGGTTTCAGGGTACTTTCTTTTCGAGCAAAATTTTGCTCGCAACTACTGCTAACATGCTCTCCCAATGTGGACTAATCTGTGCTTCCACTTACTAGTAAGTTGTGCTTTCAACTAGTAATAACATGCGTGCTCCCAACTATACTAACCCTGTGCTCCCAACGTAGTACTAACTCGCATTCCAAAAGTGAAGCACAACAGTGCTCCCGCGTGAAGCACACATATGCTTCTAGTGTGTACTTACACGTGCTCCTACCTAGTACTAACCCGTGTTCCGATCTAGTATTAACATATGCTCACACTGTGAAACACAAACTATGCTCTAATAGAAACACGAGAATAATAGAAATCAAAGAAAAAAATATCAAGAAAACCTAGAAAAATCCAAAAGAATGGGAAAAACTAATCTAACAAAAAAGACTCGGGTAAGTCCAGCACGTTACATGTGCACCGAATGCCACGTATGACGTGCTCACATGCTCTCACGACCCAAAAAAGGTGCTCCCCCGTGGGGCCTGTCTCAGGCTGCTCCATCCTTGCAAAATTAGCTCCACAACATTAAATTCACTTTGTAGAATATCCATCCAGGAGTTGCATCTCCACCATAGCAGTGGATCTTGTTTGGTTCCCTAGCTGCAGCTTCAAAAAATAGGAAACTTTGGTAGGAAATGTCTACTGTGGGTTGTCTTACGCGGGCAAAAAATACATATGTATCCATTTACCGGTGGCAGTGGTGCGTAGTTTTACCTAACTCCACAAGGATTCTTTGAAGTAGAATTTTTAAAGCACCCCTTAAAGAGCTTCATGGGAAACAGGGGAGTTGTACCTCATATTTAAATATATATTTTTGGATCGGGACATGAGCTACCTTATTTGGCTTGCGTTTTTAGAGCGAAGCGGAAGTCCCAAACATGCATTTGTGTAGGAAGCTAGATGTACATTGGCATGTTTGCCCAGCTTCTCAACTAACATAACATGGGAAACAGAGAGTGCCTAACCAACACTTCAGACGCCACCGATCGCGCGGGTGCTCGCGCGACGCTATAGCAGGAGGCAATGGTAAATAGTGCTCATAGCTTGGTCGCTCGATGGCTGGCTAATTCGATCCATTTTTACATCGGCTCTATTGTTTAGTTGCACAATAGTAAAAATACCAGCAACAAAGGGTTTAAAAAAGAACTAACTTCTGTTTTCTAATGATAAAAATTATACATTCAAAAAATGTGCCCGTTTTGAAAGAATTAATGAATTTGAAAAAGATGTTCATCAATAAACAAGAAACAGGAATTTCGAAAATTATTTGTGATAGAATTGCTCATGAATTTGCAAACTGTTCGTGGATTTAAGAAAATCTTTGTGGATGAAAAACAATTCATCATTGAAAAGGTTTAAGAATTTACAAATGTTCATGAATTTGAGAAAAAGTACACAAATTTTAAAGATGTTCAAGAATTTGACAAAATTCACGAATTTTAAAATACATAAATTTAAAAAATGTCCACAGATCTGAAAAAGAACGCAGATTTTGAAAATGTTACGGATTATGAAAGAAGTTCGTGAATTCAGAAAAGTGTAGGAATTTGAAATTAAAAATGAAAAATTTAAACTAAAAAAATAAAAATAATAAAAATTAAAAATTAAAAATAAAATTAGAAAGGAATCTGAAAAGCAAAAGGTGGGTACAAAAATAGAAAAGAAAAACTCAGCCAGAAAGTTTTGGATGCTTCATAAAACCAGAATGATGTATGTAGCTAGATGGGCCAGTGCCTTTACTTTCACTGAATTGGTCAAGTGGGCGCTATGTATGCACGAGACCTATATCTCGCTTGTATTGAGATTGACGCTCCCCTTTGCCTGAAGGATTTTCACCCCACGTAGTTGTTCGATCGTTCGCTGTATTGGTTCGATCATTCGCTACTCCCTCATTGCAGAGTTGCGAGTTTGGTCACTTAGTAGTTGAAATTAAGTTCCTTATGATTGATAGGGTGTTTATTCCGCAGAAACTTCATAGGTCTCAAAATAGTGTTAACACATTGCTTGGCGAGGTATAGTCGCTCCGAGCGAGCTACGACTGTGTGGCTCAGCAGAGGACCCTCATGTATTTAGGATCTCTTGCCAAAAGATTGTAGCCCTACCATAATAGAATAAGACCCTTTTGATCTCGCAAAAAAAGTAATGATGAGGAACACAGATTAGCTAGATCATCTATTACACTTTGTATTGGTAGATATGTGTGGCTTATTGATCCATCGGATCACATGTGTATCCCTTTAAACATTATTGAATGAAAGAAAGTGCGGTTTTCTCCTAAAAAAATCGCTACTTGCTCGTTGCATGTAGTCCAGTTTTCTTTAGAATTTTGTTTTTCTTATCGTTTTTTTTCTGTTCTTTCCTTTTTCTTTTTGCTGTTCTTAGTTTCTTTACGATTTTCTTCTGTTTTGTTCGTTTCTTACCAGCTTTCTTTGATTTACCATTTTTCTCTTTCTTTTTACACTGATTTTTCGTCGGTTTTCTAGTTTTGTTTTTCTTTTCTTTCTTCCTCGGTCTTTCCTTTTTTGCATTGTTTTCTCTCTCTGGTTTTCTTCTTTTGTTTTATTTTATTTCTTCCTTGTTTTATTGTTCTTTTTCTATTTTTTTTGTTTCTTTGATAGTTTTCAACAGTTTTTTTTTCTTTCTTTCTTTCTTGGTTTTTACTCTTTTGCAGTGGTATTTTGTAGTTTTTTTTTGGCTTTTATGGAATTTCTTCGTTTTTCTTTGTTTCTTTTTCATTTTCATCGTTTTCCTCTTTGTTCAACACATGTTTAACTTTTTTAGCATACATCATCAAAAAAATACATGTCTAACGTTTTTGAAATACATTATGATTATTATTTGAAAAATAGTTTTTTATATCAACTTTAAAAGATTGAAATAAAAGATTGACATTTCTTAATAAATATTCAACATTTTTTAATACAACAAGAATATTTTTTCTGACAATAAACATTTCTTCACACACAATATATATTTTTTGCATACGCTAAGAACACTTTTAAAATACTTGTAATATTTGTTACATACACTATCAACGTATTTTATGCACATTATTTTTGTCGTGTATTTATTTTTCATATACATGACAAACATTTTTATACACATTTAAAATTTTCAAATGCTTTCTTAATTTTTTCTAAAAACATGATGAACTTTTTTCATACGCATTGCATATCTTTTGTATGCATTTTTCATACAAACATTTCCTCCATACAGTTTTTTTTTCAAATGTTTAGATATAACAATTCAAATATTTATGTAAACTTTTTTTTGTAGTATATCTATTTAGAATATTTGGAAATTTTAAAAAATAAAAAATTAGAGCAAAAAACAGGATCAACATACACGAAAAAACTGAATAAACAATCATCAGTGGCCAAAAGCCACCCCGCGCGTTCGGCCGCAGCATTAAGGGATACGTTTGACGTTAGCGCAACCTAGATCTCGCTATAAGCGAGGGGTGACTCCAATTCGGCAAGCGGAATCCCGCGGAGCGACCGCGCGCGCACTCCCTCGCGCACTGTAGTTTCCATGGGACGGTCCATTTTTGGGATTCACCCCAACCAGTTTTGGGAATGTTCAGGAAGAACCTTTCCTGCACCATTTTTCGGTTTTTTCTCTCTTTTTCTTTTTTGCTGTTTTCTTTTTATTTTTGGTCCCTTTTCTTTTTTCTTTTTCTGTTTTTATTTTTTTCATTTTATGCTTTGTTTTTTCAATATGCGAAAGCCATTTAAATTCATGAATATTTTCTGCTATATTTTTTTGTTTCGAATTTGCAAATATCTTTCGAATTCATGAATATTTTCTCAAAATCTGAACAGTTTTTGAAATTGTTAACATTTTTTTGAAATAGCAAACTTCGTGACATTTTATATTCCTCAAATTCAAAAAATGTTGTTCGAAGGTTTTTTTCAGTAATTCAAATTTTGTTCATAGATTTTAAAAATGGTCAACAAAATTCAAGATTGGTTCATCAAATTACAAAAATGTTCATCGAATTTCAAATTTGTTCATATATTTTCAGAAAATGTTCATCAAACTCAAAATATGTTCATTGAATTCAAAATTTGTTGATCCATCTTTTCAAAAAAATGATCTTGAATACAGATTTTGTACATCAAGTTAAAACATGTTCATTGAGTTCAAATTTTGTTCATCAAATACAAAACAAATGTTCATTATTATTAGAAAATTCTCATAAAAAGTGTTCATAAAATAACATAATGTTTATTAAAATTTTAAAAAATTCATTATTTTGAAATCAAGAAAATCATTTGCATTCTAGAACTTTTTTTGAATTCGGTGAACATTTTTTTCATCAGTGAGCATTTATCATTTCCCAAACATTTTTTCAAATTATGACAATTTTTGAATTCACGAACATTTCACAATTTGCAACTTTTTTATAATCCCGAATTATTTTTAAAAAGGAAAAATGTTAAAACAGGAAAAAGCATGAAAAACAAAAGGTAGTTCGCTTGTTTGTTGTGTGCGCCAAGTAGGAGGTCCCTAAGCGAGACGTAGGCGCGCAGCTATATACGAATCGTGGGAACTATATATCGCTTATAGCGAGGCGAGACGTATGCTCCCCGTGACTGATGATTTTATCTGCACGCTACAGTACTTGGCTAGCCCTGTTTCGTGCGTTCTGTCGTTCCTTGTTGTCGCTGACTGCGTTCGATTCACTCTTTCACTTCGTTTTTTCTGTTTTTCATTTTTTCTGTTTCTTCACCGAGCTTTGTTTTTTCTCTAGGTTCTGCTTTTTGATCTGTTTTCTTCATTACTTTACTAGTTTTCGCTTGTTTTTCTTTCTCTGTCTCTGGTTTTCACTTTTTTTTGGGTTGACCATTCCCTTTATTTCTTTCTTGCTTGGTTTTCTTTGGTTTCCTCTGGGGTTCTTCAGTTTCTTTCTTAGCTTTCATTATTTTACATTCTTTTGCCCTAGTTTTTTTCTATTTTTTCTTTCATTTCCTTTGTTTCTTTTTCGATTTTCATTGATGTTCTTCATTTTACTTTGTATCTTGTTTGGCTTTCAGCGAGTTTTTTGTCTTTCCTTGTACAACAGCAGCATTTTCTATATACGTTTAACATTTATTCAAATACATGAATTTTTTTATCAAATACATGATTACATTTTCCTTCAAATATATCCTTTTGATTTCGACTTTTTTCCATCCACATTATACATTTTTTGTATACATTAGGTACATTTTTTATAGATGTTTAATATTTTCTAAATACATGATTAACAGTTTTTAAACATGTATTTTTTACCCCTACTTCTTCCATACACATTGTACATTTTTTGTACACGTCAGTACATTTTTTAAATAAACATTCAACATTATTCGAATACATAATTAATATTTTTCTAAAACATATTTTTTTATAATGTCTATTTTTCCGTACACATTGTATATTTTTTGTATACATCAGGGACATTTTATATACACATTATCATTTTCCAAATATATGATTAACATATTTTCATAGATATGTTTTGATGTGGGTTGAGGCTTGCTACTGGTCACGAGATGTGGGCTGCCTGACCGATGTATGAACGCTGAGGGCAACGGCACCTTCCAACTCGCTTTAAGCGGTATAGGCACGCCTGTGTATGTATATGTAGAAATGCCTGGGAAATAGGCTCGGTCGTGTGGGCCGACCAAATCCCAATAATTTGGCTTCTAAGCCAATCATCATTTCCTGTGGAATTCCAACTATGCGTTGTAGGCAGATCATGTTTGTTTTTAGCCTGGTCGAAAGGAGTTTTTATCCCAGCGAATCTGGCTGTATAGATCAGTGCCGAGTCCTAAAAAGAAAATCGCCCTTGCACCGTTGGAGATCGGATAGTTGCGCAGTCTATGGGTTTCTCCAAATTGGCGATATCACCCGATAGTTTCTGTGAGGGCTAGGGTTTATATTTCAGGCCATGGCCATGGAATTCGAACTACAGAGGGGAGGAGGAAGGTACAAGACGATACCCGGCTCTCGCAGGAGCTCACACCACACACGCAACCACTAGCCGTTATGCCGATCGCCCCTCAATCTATCCTGGCTACGGGTATAAGTATCGCTGGTCAGGCCCACTCAGGCCCAGCTAGCCGAGCGGGTAAGCGAGGCTGCCTCTTGGGCCGGCCTTCACTTTGAACTGCACCTTGGCGCTCCTCTTGATCGCCGACAATCCCTCCCCTGTTAAACCCGGCTTGACCCCAAGCCGGCGCTCTGGGAAACTTTTGCTGGAGAGTGATCTTATCTTCCCATGTAGCCATATCCAGCGGCGACGAACTCCATTTTGATCAAGACTTGGAGTACCGAATCAGAGCCCCGGCGGACCACCCTCTGGTGCAGTACTTGTTCTGGCACCTGAAATTGATCATCAGGAGAAGGAAGTTACGAGAGCACCTGGTTGTGGGGAGCGATCACTTTCTTGAGAAGTGACACATGGAAAACAGGGTGCACTTTGCTGGTAGGAGGAAGACGCAGACGATAAGCCACTTCGCCAATGCGTTCCAAAACCTCAAAGGGTCCATAAAACTTGAATGCCAGCTTGTGATTCGCTCATGGTGCCACAGACGACTGCAGTATGGCTGAAGCTTGAGAAAGACCTTGTCTCCAACTGCAAACGAGCGATCCGAGCGGTGCTTATCAGCTTGGTGTTTCATACGTTGCTGGGCACGAAGCAAATGTTGCTTGACCGACTCCATAACCACCAGACGATCACTGAGCCACTGTTGCAAATCGTCAGACTGAATCGTATCTTTAGTAGATAACCCAAAATGACGCGGCGCATGCCCATAAATGATTTCAAATGGGGTTTTCCCAGTAGCCGAATGCCAGTTCGTGTTATACCAGAATTCACAAACCGGAATCCATTTAGCCCAGCGCGACGGGTGTCCACTGACAAAGCATCTCAAAAAACATTCCACCTGCTGATTCACGCGCTCCGTCTGGCCATCTGACTGTGGGTGTCGAGCAGAGCTCATGCGAAGCTGGATGCCCTATTTTTGGAACAGCTCACTCCAAAACTTGCTTGTGAAAATGCGGTTACGATCGGAAACGATAGAGCAGGGCATACCATGCAATCTGTAGACCGAGTTCAGGAAGGCCTCAGCAACAGTTTCAGCAGAGAATGGGTGATGCAAGGGAATAAAGTGCCCATATTTAGAGAGCTTGTCAATAACCACCAACAAACAATTGTAACGACCTGATGGAGGTAACCCTTCAACAAAGTCCATAGTAACCATTTCCCAAGGCAAGGATGGTATTGGTAGAGGTTGGAGAAGACCAGGAGAAGGGATTCTTCTAGGTTTGGCCTGCTGGCATATCAGACAGTTCTGAACATAGGTTTTAATGAAACCTCGCATCCGTTTCCATCGAAACAACTGTCTAACATGCCTGTAAGTGACTGGAAATCCAGAATGCCCTCCCAATGGACTGTCATGAAAGGCAGCACATATCTTTACTGTGCAATGTTGAGTCACAGCCCAACCAAACACACTTGCCCTGTCTGATTATACCAGCTCTGAGAGTAAATTTACTATTAGAAGCAGGTGATGTGGACAACTGTTGCAAAAGATACAAGGCAAATGGGTCTTGATCATAGCTTTTCAGTACTTCTGTCAACCAAGCAGGTTGGGTAGAAGAAATTTGCTGCAGTTCTGGGACAATGTCCCCTGGTGTTGCAGGTCGTCTGGAAAGTGAATCAGCAGCACTATTTTCAATCCCTTTTTTATATTCAATGGAATATTGCAGCCCAAGTAGTTTGGTGAGTGCTTTCTATTGCCACCTGGTGTGTAAACGTTGCTCTGACAGACAGGCCAAACTCCTTTGGTCAGTTCTGATGATGAACTCAGATAACTGTAAGTACTGGCGCTAGTGTTCCACTGCTAGAAGGATGGCCAAATATTCTTTCTCATATACTGACAGAGTCTGATTCCTGGGCCCAAGAGCTTTGCTGACATAAGCAATTGGATGGCCTTCCTGCATAAGCACTGCCCCAATTCCAACATCACAGGCATCTGTTTCTACCACAAATTTCTTGGAGAAATCAGGCAAGGCCAGTACTGGGGCTGATGTCAGAGCTTGCTTGAGAAGCACAAAAGCTTGCTGCTCATTGTGTGTCCACAGAAATGGAACTCCCTTTTTGAGAAGATTAGTAAGAGGCTTGCTCAGCATACCATAGTGGGCTATGAATTTCCTGTAATATCCAGCCAGGCCCAAAAATCCTCTTACTTCCTTAACAGACACAGGTGATGGCCAGTTCTGAATAGTGGAAATCTTGGAAGGATCAGTAGCTACCCCTTGTCCACTGATCACATGCCCCAAGTAGACAACCTGATTTTGTGCAAAAGCACATTTAGACAGTTTCACTTGCCACTGATGTTGCAAAAGCAGTTTCAACACTTCTTCCAAATGTTGTAAATGCAGTGCATAAGAAGCACTGAATATGAGGATATCATCAAAGAAAAGTAACACAAACTTCCTGACACAGGGTGACAATGTTTCATTCAGGGCAAAATTGAATGTATTAGGTCCTCCAGTAAGGCCAAAGGACAGCACCAGAAATTCAAAATGGCCCAAATGAGTCTGAAATGCTGTTTTGTGTTCTTCCCCAGGGGCCAATCTGATCTGATGATAACCTGCTCTAAGGTCCAGTTTGGTAAACCAACAGGCTCCAGCCAACTCATCCAATAGCTCATCAATAACAGGGATTGGATATTTGCTCTTTACTGTGATAGCATTTAACTTCCTATAATCATATACAGGTCTCCAAGTTTTATCCTTCTTCTGCACTAGTATCACTGGTGAAGAGAAAGCACTGGTGCTGGGTCTAATAATTCCAGCATCTAACATCTCTTTCACTTGCTTTTCCATTTCATCTTTCAGAGCAGGAGGCAGCCTGTAAGGTCTGCTGGACACAGGTTGAGCTCCAGGGATTAAGGGAATTTTATGATCATAATTTCTCCTTGGAGGAAGACCAGATGGAGCTTCAAACACAGGAGCATATTTATCCAACAGTGCTTGAATTTCAGAGGGTAGTTCAGACACTGTTGTATCTTCAGTCACCAATAGTGCTGACATTTCCACCAGAGCATAAACCCGAGGAACAGCATCCTGACCCAACAAAGTAATTTGGTGTCCTAAGTGCTGAAAGGATAACCAATGAGCAGCCCAATCTATTTGCATAGGACTGTTAGCAGCCAGCCAATCCAAGCCCAAGATACCATGGTAAGATCCCAAAGGAAACACTCTGAAGTTACTGACAAACTCATTACCAGCACAAGACCACTTGCCATCCAGTAATTGTTGAGAGCAGGGAACCAGATTTCCATTAGCCACTTTAACCATGTAAACTGGCAAGGAAGAGATGCCCTGAACAGTAGCTGCAACTGCACAATCAATGAATGAATGAGTACTTCCTGAATCAACTAGAAAAACTAAGGGTTGTCCCTGTAAATACACCTTCAGTTTCATAATCGACACTGCTGGGTTTGAATTATCCCCTAAGGCAGCTGCAGAAAGACAGATAACATTGACCTCACCAACAGCTGTTTCTTCAGAGTCACTCAGATCAGAGGGCATGTTCTGAACATAATCCAACATTTCTTGCACCGCGTGCAACTGAATTTCCTGTTTACAACGGTGATCACGAGCCCATCATTCTCCACAGATGAAGCACAGACCCTTCGATTTCCTGTAAGCACGAAGAGCAGCCCATCGATCCTCAGTTGGGCCAGCACGAGCTTGATCTGTAGTTTTCTTATCCTCCTGAACCTTGTTCACTGACGCTCGAGAGCTAGTGTAGGGCTGGCGTTTGTTTCCTTGGTTTGCACTGTGAGAGTATGTTGTAGTTTCACCCAACTCTTCAGACAACAGGGCCAAGGCATATGCATAATCCAAATCCTCAGGTTGCTGAATTCCAACCAAAAAGCGAACTGATGGGACTAATCCTTCCATGAACATGGTGACGTAATGCACCGTATTTGGATTCGGCTCATAAGCTGTCAACTGGTCATACAGTTCAGAAAATCGCTCCACATACTCCTCCACTGAGCTGATCTGCTTAATGTTGAACATCTGGCGCAACAGATTCTGGTGCTTGTTTCTGCCAAACCGAGACTGTAACAGATTACAGAACTCGGGCCAACTGACATGCGGAGCACGGCGCTGGACAGATTCCAACCAACGCGCAGCCGTTCCCTCGAACTGAGCAGAAGAAAACGACACCCACTGCTGCTGCGGAGTGTTCCACAATCTGAAATAATCCTCACAGCGCAATTGCCACAGCTTGGGATTCGACCCATCGAAACGCGGCAGTTCAATTCGAGGACCAAACCCAACAACCTCAGACTGGAGCGGACGAAACAATTCAGGAGTCGGAATGATCTGTCTCGAGGAATTGGCTTCGGTCGGCATACCTCGGGCTGGCGGGGGCACGTATTTGGGAACGGCTCCCCGGAGATCTGTCTCACCGTGGAAATTTTCAGATCCCCCTGATCCACCGCTTGGAGGCGTGGTTTTGGTCGACACCGTCGGTCCTCGCAGAGACGAAGGAGCGGTGGGCACGCCGTGGTGTTGCGGTCCTCCCCGATCTCACCGCGAAGTTCGTCGAGGTCGACGCCGATGGCGAGCTTGACATCGTCGATGCGGCCCGAAAGCTAGTCCAGCTTGCTGTCGAGCTTGGCGAGTGCCGTGGACATCGCCTCGTTGCGCTCCGCCGAGCTCCTGGTGAATGCGGCATCGAAATCGGCCCGAAGAAGCTCGTAAACCGCCTTAGTTTCCAGAGAAATTTTCTCCATGCCCTCGGCGCGGCGGCGGGTGGCAAATTGGGTGTGACGGTGGTGGATTGGAATATCCAGGACTCTCAACGGCTCTGATACCAGATTGTGAGGGCTAGGGTTTATATTTCAGGCCATGGCCATGGAATTCGAACTACAGAGGGGAGGAGGAAGGTACAAGACAATACCCGGCACTCGCAGGAGCTCACACCACACACGCAACCACTAGCCGTTATGTCGATCGCCCCTCAATCTATCCTAGCTACGGGTATAAGTATCGCTGGTCAGGCCCACTCAGGCCCAACTAGCCGAGCGGGTAAGCGAGGCTGCCTCTTGGGCCGGCCTTCACTTTGAACTGCACCTTGGCGCTCCTCTTGATCACTGACAGTTTCACCCCTAAATCCAACGTACATTGATCAGCAGTTCTTAGTGACAAGATGAGTCCATGCCTTTGACCGTCCATCAAGCATCGCTGTATCATGAAATCATGCAGAAATGATGATTTCATTTGTGCACAGTTTGAGAATAGGGTTTAGGGTTTCCCGTGGGGCAAAGCCTCTCCACGTCTTTCTATATATAACAATCAGCCTATACAATTACATATGTACAGAGTACGTGTACACGACACGCTAGACCTAGTTTAACACTCCCCCTCAATCTGAACTTCTACTCTGTACAAGGTTTAGATTGGTACTAAAACGGTCTAGCATCTGTCTGGTGGCTGGTTTAGTAAACACATCAGCCAGCTAATCGTTAGAAGAAATGAACCTGACTTCAAGAGCTCCAGAAGCAACACGCTCGCGCACAAAGTGGAAATCAATCTCGATGTGCTTAGTACGCGCATGAAAAACTGGGTTGGCAGTCAGATATGTGGCCCCTGAGTTATCACACCATAGAACCGGAACACGCTGTTGAGACACTTCAAGCTCTTTGAGTAGTGCACTACTAGAAAAAGGGCTATAGATGGGATTGACACTAATGGCGCACCAGACAAGCGGTGCGCCATTAGTATATACTAATGGCGCACCACCTTCTGATACGCCATTAGAGTTTAAACTACTAATGGCGCACCTGGCGCAGGGTGCGCCATTAGTATCAAATTTTTTTTTTAACTAGTGCGCCTGTCCAAACATACTAATGGCGCATCCAGACACAGTGCGCCATTACTAGTTGTAACTAGTAATGGCGCACCTGGCCCAGGGTGCGCCATTAGTATCAAATTTTTTTTAACTAGTGCGCCTGTCCAAACATACTAATGGCGCATCCAGACACAGTGCGCCATTACTAGTTGTAACTAGTAATGGCGCACCTGCCGGAAAGTGCGCCACTAATGTTGTTTTTTCTATTATATTTTTTATTCCCTTTTTGCAAAACTACTAATGGCGCACTTTTCCACCGTGCGCCACTACTAGTTTAAACTAGTAATGGCGCACTGTGGAACAGTGCGCCATTAGTATGTTTTTTTTTTGCAAAACTACTAATGGCGCACCACGAGAAGGTGCGCCATTAGTAACCTGGATTACTAATGGCGCATTTAGAGTTGGTGCGCCATTAGTAAGTGGGCAGCAACAAGATATTTTGGACAGCCTCTCCTACCCACACTCACTTTCTCCCCACTTCATTCTCTCCACCTCCTCCTTGTCTCGGGTGCCTCCTCTTTTTCACCTCATTTCCACCATAGATTCATTCAATTTAAGTGGTTAAATTACCTTGTTTTGATAGGTAAGTAAGGGGGGAAGCTATATTTATGTTGTTCTCCCTACAACAATGTGCACATGCACTTTTTATGGCCTAGCTAGATCTATGTATGTTCGTGGTGTTGCATATGTTTGTGGTGTTGCATATGTGTTTGTGTTTGGAGGTGTACCGGTATTTGAAATGCGATAGTTGCCAATATTTTGCCGGAATGTTGATTCATTTCCGTTTCGGTGAGAATTTTGGCATTAAGCTTTCTTTTTGGTCCTATTTTTAGGGAAAGTCATGCCAAATTTTTTCTTGGTTCTAAAATATCGTTTTGCTCTACCCCGCAGGCGACCATGGTCCGCATGATGACCGAAGGCATCGTGAATAGGTTTTTGAGGTCCGTGAAGGCCGAGATGCTTCAAAAGAACGAGACGGAGATAAGATGTCCGTGTCGAAGATGCAAGCTAAAGAGCCTTATTGCGGACCCGGAATCCGGGCAGGTGCGGGACCACCTGCTCTTGCGTGGTTTCATGGATGGCTATCGGTGGCAAGGTGATGAAGATGAATACGAAGTCGTCCATGGGGGCCGGGCAAAAATGAGGAAGGGCAGCAAGACAACCACCACGGCTCGGGCGGGCGAGAAGACGAAGAATCCCCAGGAGATGATCACGACGGTGATGCTGTACACAGTCATCATGTAGAAGATGCAGGACATGATGATGAGGAAGATGCCGGAGCAGACGACGGGCATGATCATGAAGATGATGATGCCGGCGGAGCAGACGACGCTGGACCATCGATGGGCTGGGTGCAGGACCCTCATATTCAAGAGCTGCTTCTCAAGCAGACGGATAACGCAAGAGCTGCCGCCCGAGAGAAAGCCAAGATGGATCAACTTGAGTTAGACGCGGTTACTCCATTGTATGAAGGATGCAGGCCCGAGGATACCCGCCTGAAAGTAACGCTCATGGCTCTGGAGATGAAGGTAAAACACAAAATGACCGACGCATGCTTCGACGAGAACATGTCATTCTGGCACGAACGACTTCCCAAGGGGAACAAGTGCCCGACCAGTTTGGAGGAGGCGAAGAAAATCGTGTGTCCTCTGGATTTACCGCACGTGAAATACCATGTGTGCATGAACAATTGCATCATTTATCGGGAGTCTACCATATGTCCGGTGTGCGGCGTCACTCGATACAAGAAGAGGAAGAAAGCTCCTCGAAAAGTGGTGTGGTACTTTCCGATCACTCCTCGTCTGCAGCGGTATTTCGCGGACCCTAAGGTAGCAAAGCTCCTGCGTTGGCACGCGGATAGGGAGGAGAAGAAGCGAGAAGATGACGCAAATGATCCGGAGATAGATAAAAAAGACAAGATGCTGAGTCACCCTAAGGATGCGAGCCAGTGGCAAGCGTTGAACTTCGAAGACCTAGAATTTGGGAACGATCCAAGGAACATCGTGCTGGGCGCGAGCACCGATGGAGTCAATCCGTTTGGCAGCCAGAGAAGCACACATAGCACCTGGCCTGTGTTTGTGTGGATGTACAACCTTCCCCCTGGTTGTGCATGAAGAGGAAGTACATTCACATGAGTATGCTAATTGAAGGACCGAAACAACCAGGGAACGACATCAATCTGTATCTGGGGCTGCTGAAAGAGGAGCTTGACACGCTGTGGAAAACGCCAGCCAATACGTGGGACGCCGCAGAGAAAGAATATTTCCCTATGAGAGCCGCGCTGCTCACGACGGTGCATGACTATCTCGGTTACGGATATGTCGCGGGGCAGGTGGTCCACGGATTTTCTGGATGCGTCAGGTGCATGGATGACACAACGTATCGCCAGCTAGATAGAGATCCCGGGTCTTCGAAAACTGTGTTCATGGGACATCGAAGGTGGCTTCGCGGCGATGACCCGTGGAGAAAACGCAAGGATCTATTCGATGGTGAAACCGAACCCCGAGGACGCCCGCGTACGAGGAGCGGCGAGGAAATAGATGAGTTGTTGAAAAATTGGAAAGACTGCCCACTTCCGGGAAACAAGCAAAAGGCGCCAGAGCCGGGAAAGAAGCGAAAGGCGCCAGAGCCACTGCTGAAGGTATGGAAAACGAGGTCTGTTTTCTGGGACTTGCCGTATTGGAAGATCCACCGTGTGCCTCACAGCCTTGATGTCATGCATATCACGAAGAACGTGTGCGAGAGTCTGCTTGGTACCCTGCTCAACATGCCAGAGAGGACCAAAGATGGGCCGAAAGCAAGGGCAGACTTGAAATCAATGGGCATCAGGCAGGAGCTTCACGCTATATATGATGATGATGATGAGGTGAAGCAGGACACGGAAAGTCGTCGCAAAGGCAAAAAGGCCAAGAAGACCGGAAATGACTACCCTCCCGCGTGCTTCACTCTAAGTCAGGAGGAGATCGAGCAGTTTTTCACCTGCCTCGTAGGAGTAAAACTTCCTTACGGTTACGCGGGGAAGATAAGCAGATACCTAGACCTAGCGAAGCTGAAGTTCAGCAGGATGAAGTCTCACGACTGTCACGTGCTGATGACGCAGATACTTCCAGTTGCAATCCGTGGGATCATGGACGCGCACGTCCGTGAAATGCTATTTGGCCTATGCAACTTTTTCGACGTCATCTCTCGGAAGTCTGTTGGCGTGAGGCAACTCAGAAGGCTACAGGAAGAGATCGTGGTGATACTATGCGAGCTTGAGATGTACTTCCCGCCCGCATTCTTCGACGTTATGGTGCATCTGCTGGTCCATATCGTGGACGATATCATCCAACTCGGGCCGACGTTCCTGCACAACATGATGCCATTCGAAAGGATGAATGGTGTCATCAAAGGATACGTTCACAACATGTCACGTCGAGAGGGAAGCATAGCCAGGGGCTTTCTAACGGAAGAGTGCATCTCCTACTGCACGAATTATCTAGGCATCGAGAACCCCGTTGGTCTGCCCGTCAACAGGCACCTCGGCAGGCTCGCTGGATGGGGTCACCGTGAGGGTCGCCGCGAAATGCATGTCGACTTCGAGGGTTGACTCGCCGACTTTGAAAGAGCAAACCTAGTCGCGCTACAACACATAGACGTGGTCGATCCTTGGGTGGTAGAGCACAAAACCTTTATTAAGAAGACGTACAATGACCGAGGCCAACAGAGGACGGACGGAGATATACTCAAAGAGCACAACTCATGTTTCACGCGTTGGTTCAAGCAGAAGCTTCTGTCGTACCCTTTACATGAGGATTCTTCCACGGAAGAACAACTCATATTCGCCTTGTCACAGGGCGCCGAGCACAACCTGATGACCTATGAGGCGTACGATATCAACGGCTACACATTCTACACCGAGGCCAAGGACATGAAGAGCGATGGTTATCAGAACTCCGGGGTAACGATGGAATCCTACACCGGTAACGACAAGGACAGATACTACGGAAGGATCGAGGAGATCTGGGAGCTGAGCTACGCTGGAGAGAAGGTCCCGATGTTCCGTGTCAGATGGGCCAATAGCGTCCTAAAAGAAGACTGGTATTTCACCACCATGGTTATACCCGAAGCCAAATCCAAGACCGCAGGCGCAAACGTCACCGCGAAAAATGAGCCATGGGTACTGGCTTCCCAAGTGGACCAATGCTTCTTCATTACCGACCCGTCAAAGCCCAGTCGTGTTGTCGTGAGGAGAGGCAAAAGGAAGATCATCGGAATGGATGGAGTAGCCAATGAGCAAGACTTCGACAAGTACGGCGACCCGAGAATCGAACATGACGACGATGATGAAGTAGCAGCATACACCACAAGAAGAAGCAGGACCACCCTACCTAAAGGACGTCCGTTCCACAGAAGAACTCCATTTGCGAAAAAGAAGGGCAAGAAGATTGTGAACAGATAGCTAGCTAAGATCGATTGTATTTAAATCGTAGCCTTCATTTCTCGATTGTATTTCATGGGCACTTTTTGAACTATCATGAATATTTTTAAATTTCATGGACACTCGATCTCGATCCCCCTCCATCTCGATCGCTATCCCACCTCGCCAGATCCGGTCCCCCTCGCCGCCGAGCACCCCCCGGTCAACCGCCCCCCCCGCACCCCGCGCACCCTCCCCCGCTCCACCGGCATTACTGTTTGATGATATTTTTTAAAAAATTATTACTGTCTTATAAAAAATATTACTGTTATGATTTAAACAAGTTTGAACATATTTAAACACAAATAAATATCAAACAACATTTTAAATGCATAAAAAAATTGTGGAGCCTGGGAATCAAACCCAGGACCTCCTGGTGTGAGAACTGGCTACTGACCAGTCGAGCTAGTAGAGGGAACTTGGTGTGGATCAGGTCAGGTGGAAGATAACCTGTTGGCTCGAGCAGAAATCAAAAAAAAAAATACTAATGGCGCACCAGGGTGAGGTGCGCCATTAGTATGGATGTACTTATGGCGCACCAGGGTGAGGTGCGCTATTAGTATGGATGTACCTGTTGGAAGATAACCTATCCCCTCTCTCTCCCTCGCCCTCGCCCTCGATCCCCTTCCCCTCTCCTCTCCCGACGCTGCTGCCCCGCCGCCTCGACGCCGCCCCGTCGTCCTCGTCTCCGCCCCGACGCTCCGACGCCGCTGCCCCTTCCCCTCTCCTCTCCCGACGCCGCTGCCCCGACCTCCTCCTCGCCCCTCGACGTCGCCCTCGATCCCCTTCCCCTCTCCTCTCCCGACGCCGCCGCCCCGTCGTCCTCGCCCTCCTCCTCGTCCGCGCCACCGCCGCGCCGCTCCGACCTCCTCCTTGTCCCCTCCGGCCTCCTCCGCCTCCTCAGGTACTGCCCCCACCTCTCCCTCCCCCTCCGGCCTCCTCCTTCCCCTTTGTAAATTTTAGGGTGTAGGGTTTGCAAATTTTAGGGTTAGGGCAGTAAATTTTAGGGCAAATCTAGCACAGTTAGCAAAGTTAGAAATCTTTTAGGAAATTAGGGTAGTAGCAAAAACAGTAGCAATTTAAAAAAACAGTACCAAAAAAATTAGGTATAAAAACAGTAGCAAATAAAAAATATTAGCAAATATAGCTAGGGTAATTTTGTTTAGGTATAAAAAACAGTAGCAATTTTAAAAGAATAGTAGCAATTTTAAAAACAGTAGCAAAAAAATTAGGTATAAAAACAGTAGCAAATAAAAAAGAGTAGCAAATATAGCTAGGGAAATTTTGTTTAGGTATAAAAACAGTAGCAAATAAAAAAAGCAGTAGCAAATTAAAAAACAGTAGCAAAAAATTAGGTATAAAAACAGTAGCAAATATAGCTAGGGCAATTTTGTTTAGGTATAAAAAACAGTAGCTACAATTTGTAAAAAGCATGAGCAACTGAAAAATCATCCTGAAATATAGCTAGGACAAACTTTAGTCTTTTTTTTGTTTGTAACAGAAACTACAGTAGTAAATATTTCCTGAAGTAAATATTTTCAGTCATTACAAATATGATGATGCACCCTCAGGTTTGTCAGGTTCAGCTAAGAAAAACAAACACATGTAAAAGCGACAAGGATGGCTCTCAGCCAAACCAAAGCAAGCTATCCATGTAAGAGATCAGCTCACTCCAACAACTTTACTTAGTCTATTACAAAAACCAAACAATCTCTTTCTGAAAGCGACTGTCGTTTAAAAGAAGCTCATCACACAATCAACTTCCAGCGTAGCTCGAAACTTTTTCAATCTTCAATTCTTTGCATACATTGGCACACACCCGACGTTCGTGAAACATCTCGGATGCCACCAGCAGTAACCTGCGCGTCCCTGCTACTGCTACCTGCAGATTGCACAAGTCAATTCTCTATTTTATTTGCTTTAACATAACGGAATAACTAATGGTGGCTGCCTAATGATGACAGACTAAGTTTCTGATTTATTTTGTTATAGAAGTGTAGATTCATTGGTAGCAATTGTTTTCAGTGTCTCATGTTGCTTGTAGTGTTTTGTCCAAAATGTTGAATGATACTGCTTGGAGATGCATATATTGTTTCACCTCTTCACATGCCAATGTATTTTCCATGTTGTGATGGAGGCCTTTTTTGCCTTGTCCACCCGAGAGGCCCTTGAGTTTGCCGGAATGTCGATTAACTTCTGTTCCGGCAAATTCGGGTACTCCATATGTCCTATTTTCAGCAAAGGTCATGCTGAAATTTTCCGTGAATTTTAGCATGACTTTGCTAAAAATAGGACATATGGGGTACTTGTGACTAATGCATGGGCCGGGGTATCTTAGTAGTTAATTAAGTAGGATCAAGTGCCCCGGCGTACTTGTGACTAATGCATGGCTTTTAGGGTGCCTCGGTGTCGATAAAAACCGAAATGATGAAAGCTTAGGCTTTTAGGGTGCCTCGGCGTCGAAAAACCCTCAATGATAAAAGCTTAGCTTTTAGGATGCCTCGGTGTCGACAAACCCTAAATGATGAGACCATGATCTTGTTCCTTGACAATAACCAACTTTTTGACCAAACTTTGTTCCTATTTAGAGAGAAACATGGCCAACAACGATGAGGCCGGGGGTTCGGGCGTCAAGCCATTCTGGAAGCTGTCCCAGGAGATGGAGGAACAACCTCACTTGTATGAGGACGCCGCCTTCCCCACCGATCCTGAGACCACTGATGGTACCGCCGAGGATGACCCCACTGATGCCACCACTGATGGTGCCGCCGAGGATGCCACCACTGATGATGGCGGCGCACACACAGATGGCAGCCAACCGAAGAGGCAACGGAAGGACCGGCGCCCGACCGTGCTCCGCACCCTCAAGGAGGAAGTTACTGAAGTGGACTCCGACGGGAATCCAACGGCGCCCGAACGAATAGTCAAGGGGTACTCGCTTCAGCTCGGGTGCATTCTCCGGAGCACCGTCTCGATCAACACCGAGAACCTGAGGCATCCTGACCGAGGGAATTTGCGCAACCTCCTCTTCACGAAGCTGCACGAACGATACAAGTTCCCCGCTGAATTTGAAAACACAAGCCTCAAAGGGAATAAAGTGAACAATGCTGCCCTCACGAAGATGAGCAAGGCCCTGTCTACTTGGAAAAGCAATGTGAAGAGAATGATCGAGAAAGGTGAGAGTTATGAGAAGATCAAGGAGAAAAATCCTTCGATCACCGAGATGACTACAACGACTTCAAGATCAATTGCTCGAGCACCGCAAACTCCGAATCAAGTAAGTGGGGGAAAGAAATGCGGGAGCTGAACTTAGGGGAACACACACTCGGTCCCGGCGGTTACAGAGTGGCGGAGCCTATATGGGACAAGGAGGAGGCGGACCGTGCCGAGCAAGGCCTACCGCCCCTCTTTGATAAATACGGTGACAAGCAGACCAGGAACTTTGTCAGGGCCCGGTACAAGAAGGACCCGAAAGCAAAGGAGCTTACCACGGATCCGAAGACCAGGGCGCTTGAGCTTGTTCTGGTAAGGAATACACCCCCGCGTAATTAGCTCCATATGGTTGCATTCTAATTAATGAAGCCAAATTTCTAAATGGTTCACATTCCTTCCGCAGGCGACTGAAAGCAGTAGCGCGGGGTCGACTAAGAGCAACCCTTGGGACACCACTCTAAATAGGGCGTTGAATGTAATGAAGAACAAGGATAAGCTCAGTAAGCCGACGTCAGCTGGTCGTGTGGCCGGCAAAGGCTTGTCGACAAAATGGTCGTCATACTATAACACTGGTGGGCGAAAGGAGAAAAAGACCAGCTCGGAAAGCCAGGCGCGCGAGGTTCAAGAACTCAGGGCACAGGTGGCGCGGATTCCGGAGATTGTCCAAGAGCAAGTGCAACAACAACTCGGAGCGACGATCACCGCCATTGTGCCTACCTTGATCCAGGGGATTAGTGCGTGGATTGCGGGCGGCCAACAGGGGCCGCCCCCGATTCCTAGCTTCACGGCCAGCAACTCGCAGAACGTGATGGCGGGGCCATTGGTGTCTCCGGCGGAGGCGGCATTGGTGTCTCCGACGCCGGCACGGGAGCTTAATGCACCCGGGTGTACGCCGGCCGGCACCTCTGCAGCAAGCGGCCCCTCCGTCAACTGCACGCCCGCCGTTGGTGGTGCCTCGACATTAGCCGAGCTCGACGCCATCATCACGGTAACTAATTAAGCCTCTCTCGGCCAAGGAATTCATCTCCTTGCCTTTGACTGGGCATCCCTAACGCCCTACATGTTTTCGCAGGGCGCCGCCGACGTTCCGTGCACTCTCCTGCACTTCGTGAACAACGAGTTGGTCGATGTCGCCAAGGGCAAAATCGTTCAACCGGGCAACCCCTTGTTCCACGGTACCCAGATGCCACCCAACTTGTTTAGGGTTCAACTGGTTTGGGTGCTGCCAGGCTGCGACGAGTTGTTACCTCCGATTCGACCCATCGGGGCCGACGATGATGACGTGATGACCCACAGCGCCTGCCTGAGCTGGCCCCTGCTTTGGCCGAAGAGCCAGATTCGTTTGGGGGCGGGGGACACCACCCCAAAGACAACACCGCCAGTTGTGCCGGCGCCAAGTCGGCCCCATGGCAAGACCGCCGCAACGGTGCCGGACATCCCTATGCCACTGGATCCAAACATGCATATGACACAGGATCAGAACGACGACGACGACGATACATTTGCCAACGTCGATCAGTACTTTGCCGATCATGGGGACAGTGGTGACTTCATGGGGCCTCCTTCTCAAGAACCCAACCCAACAAAAGACGTGTGCGATCTAGTTGGTACCGCGGAGAAGCCAAGTTGCAACAGGCGTCGTCTGCAGTTCAGCTCTCAGGAGACGCCTCCAGCTGCCGACTTCACCGAGCCTCAGATAGGCGAGGTGCGAAATATGATCAGCCCCAACACACTCAAGAAGGCGGTCTGTGAGCAGAACTCGGTCCCATTACAGGAGAAGAAGAAGGCACGCCAAAGAAAGACTAACAAGGGTGCGGGCCAGCCGGCACCGAGTACGATCCGTGCTCAGGACGGGCCACCTTCAACTGCGGATATCTCGAGGAGGGTGCATGTGGCGGGTACGCCGATGCTACCGAGAAATATGCTCAATGCTGCAACCGGTGCTATGCGGAGTCTGCATGACAGTGTTCTTTCTTTGGAGAAGCGGCGTCTCGGAGAGAAGGATGTGGCATACCCGGTTTTCGCGGCCAAGGTGCCAGAGGGCAAGGGCTTTGTGGATAACTCCATCGGGGGTACGATCGTCCTGCGGTTTGATGACATCCACGCTATGTTGAACCTTCATCCGCTGCACTACACCTTCGTTCGGCTATTTTCGCTGAGTATGGAGATGCGGATCATTCGCGACAAGACCCCGGACATCGTGATAGTCGACCCCTTCTACATGCGTGCCAAGATCTTGGGCAGCGCTAGGGACCGGCAAGTCGCGAGTTCTTACCTCGAAGGCGTCATTCTGGCAAACCAAGATAAGGATAACTTCCTCGTGCCTTACTTTCCCGAGTAAGTCCTCCCCTCAACCGCCCCGTAACATATGAATTCTTAGATTTCGATCGTTTTTCTTTTAACATTCCGTGTTTTCTGCAGTGACACACATTGCATGCTCATCCTCCTAAGCCCCAAATATTCCATGGCCACGTAGTTCGACCCGGACCGTCAGTCGAACGTAGACTACACAAATGTCAAGAAGGTTCTTGATGATGTTCTCCCCGACTACGTCAAATCTGGAGGCACCTTCACCAGGCCTATTCGTAAGTACGGCAAGCACGTGTTCTCCCACAATACGACGTTCTGCTGCGTCAAGCAGCCGCCTGGCGGTCAGAAGGGTGCCTACTACGCCATCCATCACATGCGGGCGATCGTACGGGACCATTATCAACTTCTGCTACCGAGTAGACTCAAAGATTGGGCCGCGAGCGTGTCGGCAATCCAGGACGCGGACATCAGACAAGAATTCTTTCGCATCCAGTCGGAGTTTGCGGAAATCATCCATCAAGATGTCCTTCGTACCTCGGGGCAGTTCTACCTCAGAAATCAACCGTCCAACAGTGACATCGACACAATCCTACAAATGCAGGCTGACAACGCCCGTTGTTTCATGACTCCCATGATAGACGGCGGCTTCATCCACGCTCCGGTCCCTTGAGTCGAGTCAAAAGCAGTGATGCTGTGTCTAGTTCTGAAACATCGATTGGCTCATGTTGTAATTAAACTTTAATGAACTTGTAGTATGTCTCTTTGGTTTCGAGAGTCCTTCAACTTAGATGTAATCGATGCTATTAATGTCTTGCTTTTCTCTTCCGATCGTTCTGTTGCATACTTATATATTGCTTATGTATTGTCTGTGAATTGGTACTAACGTTTCGTTTGGCTACTGCATAGCGATGCCGTGGTATGTCGTGTACAAGGGTAAGGTTCCCGGAGTCTACGACGACTGGGAGGAGTGTCGGAGACAGGTTCACCGATTCAGCGGTAACAGTTACAAAGGGTACGCCACTAGGGCCGAGGCCGAATCTAGATACGCCCGCTATCTAGCGGGAGAGGGGAGGAGCGTTGGAGGAACCGGATGAAGACGAGTTTCATCGTGATGATGCTCATCGTGATGACCGCAGCTCTCTTCTATGTGATGGTAGTTTAGATGATCGATATCGACTTGTAATGTGAAGACAAACTCGCGGTCTCGAGACTTGTAATATAATGTTCTATCTTTGTTCGGTCTTTTCAATTCGGAGACTAATATGATGAATTGTATTTGGAGACTAAAATGATGAATTGTATTCAGAGACTAATCTTCTATTGTATTCGATGAATCTGTTGTTGATGTGTGCTGTCTATATTTTGTCCAATTATACATTTTGTAACCTGTGCAAAAAACAGAAAATAAAAAAATAAAAAAACCTAATATTCATACTAATGGCGCATCACATCATAGTGCACCATTAGTATGCCAAAGGATACTAATGGCGCATCACTAAATAGTGCGCCATTAGTATGCCGAAGTTACTAATGGCGCATCCTGTTGTTGTGCGCCATTAGTATGCCAAAGCACCTGGGTATACATGGCCCCCTGGGAGGCATACTAATGGCGCACTGTTGTATATACTAATGGCGCATCTGGGGCGCCATTAATGGCCAAATTAGGTGCGCCATTAGTAGGCCTTTTCCTAGTAGTGGTGACTCTACCCAGATGGCTTCAGCAGCTCCATTCGCCAAGGCTTTGTACTCAGCCTCTGTGCTCGATCTCGACACTGTTGGTTGTTTCTTCGAACTCCAGGAAATGAGGTTCGGTCCAACAAATATGGCGAAACCTCCAGTTGATCGACGATCATCCGGACATCCTGCCCAATCTGCATCAGTGAAGATACTAATGCTAGTAGAGACAGTCTTGCGAAACTTCAGCCCTATGTGCAATGTTCCTTTCACATAACGTAAAATCCGCTTAACGACTTCCCAATGAGCATCAGTGGGCTGTGAGAGAAACTGGCACACCTTATTCACTGCAAACAAAATATCCAGATGAGTGAGTGTTAAATACTGCAACTCACCAACAACACTGCGATACCGGAAAGAATCATCGGTACTGAGAGGCTGTCCAGACACTCGTGCAAGCTGATTGGAAGTAGACAACGGTGTGGAAGTAGACTTACAATTCTCCATTCTCACACGGTGCAAAAGATCCAAGGCATACTTCCGTTGAGTCAATGTCATCCCCCCTGAATTGTATGACGCTTCCAGACCAAGAAAATACTCCAACGGCCCAAGGTCCTTGATAGGAAAACTGGCCGCGAGAGCATGAACAAGACCATCAACCGCATGTGGAGAAGATCCGGCAATGACAATGTCATCCACATAGACAAGCATATAGATCTGAACATCATGATAGCGGAAGAAAAACATAGATGTATCTGCTTTGGAGGAGACGAAACCCAACTCGAGAAGACGGGTACTGAGCCAGGCATACCATGCACGAGGAGACTGTTTGAGTCCATAGAGAGCACGCTGAAGCTTGCACACATGCGAGGGAAAACGAGCATCCTCGAAGCCAGGTGGCTGCTGCATATAGACGTCCTCGAAGAGATACCCATGAAGAAAAGCGTTGCTGACATCAATCTGCCGAAGACTCCAACCGCGAGACACAGCCAAGGCAAGAACCAGTCGAACGGTGGCCGACTTGACAACCAGACTGAACGTATCACCATAATCAATGCCAAGCTGCTAGGTGAAACCACGAGCGACCAGTCGAGCTTTGTACTTATCAACGGAGCCATCTGGACGGTGCTTGGTCTTGAAGATCCACTTGCTCCCAACAACATTGACTCCGCGCGGCCGAGGCACAAGAACCCAAGTCTTGTTATAGTGAAGGGCAGCGAGCTCATCAATCATCGCGGTACGCCAGGCAGTCTCACGGAGAGCATCATGATGAGAGACAGGCACCGCATGAAATGCGCGGCGACGGGGATCATAGCGGATGGTCCCGTCAGTAGGAACAAGGGCACGGAGAGTATGATCGCGGGTGCGGGTAACTATGGTGTGTGCAGAAGTAGCTGGAGGCGTCGTGGTCGAGGGAGCAGGACTGCCCTCGACAGAAGGCGACGCGAGATGCGGTGGCGACGGTGGACCAGCATCCTCGAGCACCGGGGAAGGCGACGGCGCGTCAGTGCGCGGCAGGGAGACCGCCGAAGGGCCGGGCGGAGCGGCCGGGGCCGAAGACGGGCTGACCGAGCCGGGCGAGGCGGCAGCTGACGGGCCAGGCAACGCGGCAGCCGACGGGCCGGCCAGGCCGGGCGACGCGGTGACCGGGTCGGGCGACTCGGGAGCCGAGGGGCAGGGGGACGTGCATTTCCCATGCACGTCGATCGCCAGGGAGTGCGGCGCGGCGGCCACATGGGGGCGGCGGGCAGAGGGCGTGCATGCGCCATGCGCATCGATCGCCGAGGATGGAGCCGCCGAAGGATCCTGAACAGAAGTAACAGGGCCTGAAACAGGCATGTTAGTAGACAAATAGGACAAGTCGTATTTGCGCATATGGTCACCCGTAACTGGTTCAGTGGGAGGAAAAGAGAGAACATCAGCCAAAGAAGAGACATCGACGGTGACCCCAGGAGTTACATAGGGAAAAACAGACTCGTTGAAAACGACGTCACGAGAGATCTAGATACGTCATGTGGAACGATCAAGACACTTGTATCCCTTATGCATCGGACTATAGCCCAAGAAAACACACATGGTGGAATGGAAAGCAAGCTTGTGTGCATTATATTTGCGCAAACTAGGCTAGCAGGCGCAACCAAAAGTGCGAAGAATCTTGTAATCGGGGTGCACCTTAAGGAGACGATAGATGGGTGTATCTTGTTGAAGAACAGATGTAGGCATGTGATTAATAAGGTAGCACGCCGTAAGGAACGCTTCATCCCAAAAACGCAATGGGAGAGAAGAATGAGCCAGCATGGCAAGACCTGTTTCAACAAGGTGACGGTGTTTGCGTTCAGCAATGCCATTTTGCTGAGAGGTGTGCGGGCAAGACACACGATGAGAGATTCCAGTGCAATGGAAATACCGGTGCAGTCGGTGATACTCACCACCCCAGTCTGACTGAACAGCTATGATTTTAGTGTGGAGAAGACGCTCAACATGAGCCTGAAAAGCATAAAATACTTGCTCAACGCCAGACTTGTGCTTAAGGAGATAAATCCAAGAGAAGCGAGAGTAATCGTCAACAAAGCTCACATAATACTTATAGCCTCCACAAGAGGCAATAGCAGGCCCCCAAATATCAGAATGAATTAACTCAAGAGGCATAGTGGAAACATGATGTTATAAATTATAATGCCATTGTCGACTTTTAGCACACTGACAAGCATCACACACGGAAGTCTGACGTTCAGAAGAACACACTAAATCATTATTCCTAACAATGTTTTGAACAATATTATTCGAGGGATGACCGAGACGTTGGTGCCACTGGCACATGGTGGTCTTGATGCTGAGAGACGCTTGGCGGTTGGAGGAGGAGGACACGTGACTAAACAGGATGGGGTAGAGTCCGCCATGACATCTACCGTGAAGAAGGATTTTCTTCCTGGCCGTGTCCTTAACAAGGAAAAAGAAACGGTGAAATTCCACAAAAACATCATTATCAAGGACGAGAAGATAAACGGAGAGAAGATATTGATGAATATGTGGAAGACGAAGAATATTTCGTAAACAAAGAGATGAACCGGGTATAGTGGAATGACCAATATGCGAAATAGACAAACCTGCACCATTTGCTACTTGCACTTGATCCTTCCCGCCATAGCGCTCGTGGAAGTGTAGACGATCGAGATCATTCGTCAGGTGGTCCATCGCACCGGTGTCTGGGATCCAGTGCGTCGGCTCATGGGAGGAGGATGTGGACGCGGAGTTGGCGGAGCGGTGGTCATGATCATAGCGGCTGCATCAGTCGTCGGCCTCGTGACCCCAGTTCTTGCATATCTGGCAGCAGGGACGCCAGCGCCGGTTGCGGCTGCCCCCGTTACCTCCTCCGTTTCCTCCTTCGTTGCGGCTGTTGCCGCCGTTGTTGTTGTTGCGGCCATGAGCTTTGCCCTGGCTGGGCCGTAGTCTCCCGAGCCGGGCGGGAGAGAGCCAGCGGAGGTACGGCCGCCACTCGGGCGACCAGAGTCGGGGGCGCGGCGGGAGTTGTTGTGGTAGACCGGCCGGGACGCGGCATTGGCGGAGGACTGCCAATCCTCAAGCTTCGATTGCTGCTGCTGAAGGGCCTCGTAGTGAAGAACACTGGAGTAGAACGCAGGAAACGTGATAGGTACGCCCGCGAAGTTCATCAAAGTAGCGATGGGGTTGAACGCCGAGCCGAGCCCAGTCAGCATGTAGTCGATGATCTCATCATCGCGAAGAGGAGAGCCAGCGGCGGCCATCGCATCAGCGAGGGCCTTGACCTTCTGCATGTACTTGCCGGCGGGGCGATCTCCCTTCAGTAGCGCCTGGATCTGGCGCCGGAGGTTACGCACGCCGGCGCTGTTCTCGGCGGCGAACATGGTGTGGACGGCCGTCCAGGCGGCGACCGCCCTCCTACAGCCGATGAGCTACGCGAATATTTCCATGTTCATCGAACAGAGGAGATGCCCGAGAACCTTCTGATCCAGCGTCCACCACTGCTCGTACTCAGGGTTGGACACGGTGCGGGCGGCCTCGCCGGTGCCTGTCGTCACGGTCGGCGCCGGCGCCCTGGACGAACTGTCGAGGAAGCCGTGGAGGCAAACTCCGACGAAGTTGGGAAGGGCAAGGGCCCTCCATAGCATGAAGTTGCTGCGGTCGAGCGAGACCGCGATGGGCAGAAGGACTGGGGTGGGAGCCGACGCGGCGGGTGGGGCGATGAGGGGGGCGATCGGGGCAGGCACGGAGAGGGTGGTGAGCGAGAGCGTGGAGGAGGGAGTCATCGTGGGTGCCGGCGCGGTGGACATCACGGCGGCCACGAGGAACTGCGGCGGCGGCGGTGGGAGGAGAGGCGGCGGCTAGGGTAGGCTCTGAAACTAAGTTTGAGAATAGGGTTTAGGGTTTCCCGTGGGGCAAAGCCTCTCCACATCTTTTTATATATAACAATCAGCATATACAATTACATACGTACAGAGTACGTGTACACGACACGCTAGACCTAGTTTAACATGCACTCCTACTAATTTGTCACATTATGTTCAAGTGTGAGGCCCAACTGGAATCTTTTGTGTACTCGCCAATCTATTTCCTCACTAACCGCAAGACAAGTGGAGGCCCAAGTGACTCCTCCACATTCAATTGTCGAACGAAATCCTTGGCTGGCTACACCCTTTGTTTGTTCATTACCTTTGTGTGCTGGTATCTGCTTAACTTTTACTCACAAGTGACTGCTGCAGAAGCCACACTTTGCATTAGTTTTACAGGAACTAACGCCTGCATTGTGAGATGCTTCATGTAGCTTAATAGCTTGAGAAGACTTAATTTAGCACCGGTCATGCAAAAGGGAAAGGAATTACATGCGGGCATATATGTCGTACACATGAAATGCTCAACTCACTGTTGCGATCAACCTATTTAGCAGTCATATGAGTTTTGTTTTGACAATTGGACCCCTTTTATTTATTGTTTATCAATGTTAAATCAACTAGCAAGAGGGGAACTAGTTCACTTGGAGCCTCTTCTAACCTCTCACTATAGGTTGAAAATTTAGCAATTTTAGACAGATAACAGGCTACTGAATTAGCTTCTCTAAAGTAGTGATCAAAGCATATTTGTAAAAAATTACACGCTATATGATAGCAATCATAAAATATAGCAATCGTAGTTGTTCCATCTGCTGATCGGCCACCTTCCTTCATAGTTGTGATTGTTGGGTAACATAGCATGCAATTTCAAAAAAATCCTACGCTCACGCAAGATCTATCTAAGAGATGCTTAGCAACGAGAGGGGGAGAGTGTGTCCACGAACCCTCGTAGACCAAAAGTGGAAGCGTTTGACAAAGCAGTTGATGTAGTCGAACTTCTTCTCATTCCGAACGATCAAGCATCGAACGTACGACACCTCCGAGTTGTGCACACGTTCAGCTCGATGACGTCCCTCGAACTCTTGATCCAGCAAAGTGTCGAGGGAGAGTTCCGTCAGCACGACGGCGTGGTGACGGTGATGGTGAATTGATCCGCATAGGGCTTCGCCTAAGCACTACATGAATATGACTGGAGGCGTAAACCGTGGAGGGGGGCGCCGCACACGGCTAACAATGTTTGTTGTGTATTCTAGGCGCCCCCTCCCCACATATATATAGGTGGGAGGGGGAGGGGACAACCATGGGGCGCCCCAAGTAGGAGGAATCCTACTTGGGGGCCTTGTCCAATTCACCCCCCCTACCATCTTTTCCGGAGAGGGAAGGAAAGGGGAGAGAGGAGGGAAGGAAGGGGGAGGCTGAATTGCCTCCCCTTCCTTCTCTCTTCCCCTTTCCTTTCCCCTTCCTATTCGGCCAGCAAACGGGGCGCAACAGCCCATGCTGGCTGCTGCATTTCCCTTCTTGGCCCAATAGGCCCATATAGTTTGTCGGGGGTAGCCCGAAACCCCTTCCGGTGACCCAATACGTACCCGGTACCCCCAGAACACTTCTGTTGTCCGAATACTATCGTCCTATATATGAATCTTTACCTCTCGACCATTTCGAGACTCCTCGTCATGTCTGTGATCTCCTCCGGGACTCCGAACAACATTCGGTCACCAAATCACATAACTCATATAATACAAATCATCATCGAATGTTAAGCGTGCGGACCCTACGGGTTCGAGAACTATGTAGACATGACCGAGACACCTCTCTGGTCAATAACCAATAGCGGAACCTGGATGCTCATATTGGTTCCTACATATTCTACAAAGATCTTTATCGGTCAAACCATAATGACAACATACGTTATTCCCTTTGTCATCGCTATGTTACTTGCCCGAGATTCGATCGTCGGTATCTTCATACCTAGTTCAATATCGTTACCAGCAAGTCTCTTTACTCATTCTGTAATGCATTATCCCGCAACTAACTCGTTAATAGTCACATTGCTTGCAAGGCTTATCGTGATGTGCCATTACCGAGAGGGCCCAGAGATACCTCTCTGATACTCGGAGTGACAAATCCTAATCACGGTCTATGCCAACCCAACAAACACCTTCGGAGATACCTGTAGAGAACCTTTATAATCACCCAGTTACGTTGTGACGTTTGATAGCACACAAGGTATTCCTCTGGTATCCAGGAGTTGCATAATCTCATAGTCAAAGGAATATGTATAAGTCATGAAGAAAGCAATAGCAATAAAACTTAACGATCATTATGCTAAGCTAACGGATGGGTCTTGTCCATCACATAATTCTCCTAATGATGTGATCCTGTTCATCAAATGACAACACATGTCTATGGTTAGGAAACTTAACCATCTTTGATTAACGAGCTAGTATAATAGAGGCTTACTAGAGACACTGTGTTTTGTCTATGTATCCACACATGTATCAGTTTTCCGGTTAATACAATTCTAGCATGAATAATAAACATTTATCATGACATAAGGGAATATAAATAACAACTTTATTATTGCCTCTAGGGCATATTTCCTTCAGTCTCCCACTTGCACTAGATTCAATAATCTAGATTACATTGTAATGATTCTAACACCCATGAAGTCTTGGTGCTGATCATGTTTTGCTCGTGGAAGAGGTTTAGTCAACGGGTCTGCCACATTCAGATCCATCTGTATTTTGCAAACCTCTATGTCTCCCTCATTGACTTGATCGCGGATGGAATTGAAGCGTCTCTTGATGTGTTTGGTTTTCTTGTGAAATATGGATTCCTTCGCCAAGGCATTGCTCCAGTATTGTCACAAAAGATTTTCATTGGACCCGATGCACTAGGTATTACACCTAGATCGGATATGAACTCCTTCATCCAGACTCCTTCATTTGCTGCTTCCGAAGCAGCTATGTACTCCGCTTCACACGTAGATCCCGCCACGACGCTTTGCTTAGAACTACACCAACTGACAGCTCCACCATTCAATATAAATACGTATCCGGTTTGTGACTTAGAGTCATCCGGATCAGTGTCAAAGCTAGCATCGACGTAACCATTTACGACGAGCTCTTTGTCACCTCCATAAACGAGAAACATATCCTTAGTCCTTTTCAGGTACTTCAGGATGTTCTTGACCGCTGTCTAGTGATCCACTCCTGGATTACTTTGGTACCTCCCTGCTAGACTTATAGCAAGGCACACATCAGGTCTGGTACACAGCATTGCATACATGATAGAACCTATGGCTGAGGCATAGGGAATGACTTTCATTTTCTCTCTATCTTCTGCAGTGGTCGGGCATTGAGTCTGACTCAACTTCACACCTTGTAACACAGGCAAGAACCCTTTCTTTGACTGATCCATTTTGAACTTCTTCAAAACTTTATCAAGGTATGTGCTTTGTGAAAGTCCAATTAAGCGTCTTGATCTATCTCTATAGATCTTGATGCCCAATATATAAGCAGCTTCACCGAGGTCTTTCATTGAAAAACTCTTATTCAAGTATGCTTTTATGCTATCCAGAAATTCTATATCATTTCCAATCAACAATATGTCATCCACATATAATATTAGAAATGCTACAGAGCTCCCACTCACTTTCTTGTAAATACAGGCTTCTCCAAAAGTCTGTATAAAACCATATGCTTTGATCACCTCATCAAAGCGTATATTCCAACTCCGAGATGCTTGCACCAGTCCATAAATGGATCGCTGGAGCTTGCACACTTTGTTAGCACCTTTAGGATCGACAAAACCTTCTGGTTGCATCATATACAACTCTTCTTTAAGAAATCCATTAAGGAATCCAGTTTTGACGTCCATCTGCCAGATTTCATAATCATAAAATGCGGCAATTGCTAACATGATTCGGACAGACTTAAGCATCGCTATGGGTGAGAAAGTCTCATCGTAGTCAACTCCTTGAACTTGTCAAAAACCTTTTGCAACAATTCGAGCTTTGTAGACGGTAAAATTACCATCAGCGTCAGTCTTCTTGAAGATCCATTTATTCTCTATGGCTTGCCGATCATCGGGCAAGTCAACCAAAGTCCATACTTTGTTCTCATACATGGATCCCATCTCAAATTTCATGGCCTCAAGCCATTTTGCGGAATCTCGGATCATCATCGCTTCCTCATAGTTTGTAGGTTCGTCATGGTCTAGTAACATGACTTCCAGAACAGGATTATCGTACCACTCTCATGCGGAACGTACTCTGGTTGACCTACGAGGTTCGGTAGTAACTTGATCTAAAGTTTCATGATCATTATTATTAGCTTCCTCTCTAGTTGGTGTAGGCATCACGGGAACGATTTTCGGTGATGAGCTACTTTCCAATTCGAGAGAAGGTACAATTACCTCATCAAGTTCTACTTTCCTCCCACTCACTTCTTTCGAGAGAAACTCCTTCTCCAGAAAGGATCCATTCTTAGCAACAAAGATCTTGCCTTCGGATCTGTGATAGAAGGTGTACCCAGCAGTTTCCTTTGCGTATCCTATGAAGACGCACTTCTCTGATTTGGGTTCGAGCTTATCAGGCTGAACCTTTTTCACATAAGCATCGCAACCCCAAACTTTAAGAAACGACAACTTAGGTTTCTTGCCAAACCACAGTTAATACGGTGTCGTCTCAACGTGAATGCGTCTCTCTCTAATGCATAACCCCAAAACGATAGTGGTAAATCGGTAAGAGACATCATAGATCGCACCATATCCAATAAAGTACGGTTACGATGTTCGGACACACCATTACGCTGTGGTGTTCCAGGTGGCGTGAGTTGTGAAACTATTCCACATGGTTTTAAATGAAGGCCAAACTAGTAACTCAAATATTTGCCTCTGCAATTAGATCGTAGAAACTTTATTTTCTTACTATGATGATTATCCACTTCACTCTGAAAATTTTGAACTTTTCAAATGTTTCAGACTTGTGTTTCATTAAGTAGATATACCCATATCTGCTCAAATCATCTGTGAAGGTTAGAAAATAACGATACCCACTGTGAGCCTCAACACTCATCGGACCGCATACATCGGCATGTATTATTTCCAATAAGTCAGTGGCTTGCTCCATTGTTCCGGAGAATGGAGTCTTAGTCATCTTGCCCATGAGGCATGGTTCGCAAGCATCAAATGATTCATAATCAAGTGATTCCAAAAGTCCATCCGCATGGAGTTTCTTCATGCCCTTTACACCAATATGACCTAAACGGCAGTGCCACAAATATGTTGCACTATCATTATCAACTTTGCATCTTTTGGCATCAATATTGTGAATATGTATATCACCACGATCGAGATTCAACAAAAATAGACCACTCTTCAAGGGTGCATGACCATAAAAGATATTACTCATATAAATAGAACAACTATTATTCTCTGATTTAAATGAATAACCGTGTCGCATCAAACAAGATCTAGATATAATGTTCATGCTCAACGCTGGCACCAAATAACAATTATTCAGGTCTAAAACTAATCCCGAAGGTAGATGTAGAGGTAGCATGCCGACGACGATCACATCGACCTTGGAACCATTCCCGACGCGCATCGTCACCTTGTCCTTAGCCAATCTCCGTTTAATCCGTAGCCCCTGTTTTGAGTTGCAAATATGAGCAACAAAACCAGTATCAAATACCCAGGCGCTACTACGAGCATTAGTAAGGTACACATCAATAACATGTATATCAAATATACCTTTGTTCACTTTGCCATCCTTCTTATCCGCCAAATACTTGGGGCAGTTCCGCTTCCAGTGACCAGTCCCTTTGCAGTAGAAGCACTTAGTTTCAGGCTTGGGTCCAGACTTGGGCTTCTTCCCGGGAGTGACAACTTGCTTGCCATTCTTCTTGAAGTTCCCCTTCTTTCCCTTTCCCTTTCCCTTTTTCTTGAAACTAGTGGTCTTGTTAACCATCAACACTTGATGCTCTTTCTTGATTTCTACCTCCGCAGCTTTGAGCATAGCGAAGAGGTCGGGAATTGTCTTATCCATCCCTTGCATATTATAGTTCATCGCGAACCTTTTGTAGCTTGGTGGAAGTGATTGAAGAACTCTGTCAATAACACTATCATCCGGAAGATTAACTCCCAGCTGAGTCAAGTGGTTATGATACCCAGACATTCTGAGTATGTGTTCATTGACAGAACTGTTCTCCTCCATCTTGTAGCTATAGAACTTGTTGGAGACTTCATATCTCTCAACTCGGTCATTTTCTTGAAATATTAACTTCAATTCCTGGAACATCTCATATGGTCCATGACATTCAAAACGTCTTTGAAGTCCCGATTCTAAGCCGTAGAGCATGGCACACTAAACTATAGAATAGTCATCAGACCGCGTTTGCCAGATGTTCAAAGCGCCTACATTAGCGGGAGGGGGCTTGTCACCTAGCGGTGCATCAAGGACATAATTCTTCTGTGCAACAATGAGGATAATCCTCAAGTTACGGCCCCAGTCCGTGTAGTTGCTACCATCATCTTTCAACTTAGCTTTCTCTAGGAACGCATTAAAATTCAAGGGAACGGTAGCACGGGCCATTGATCTACAACATAGATATGCAAAAACTATCAGGACTAAGTTCATGATAAATTAAGTTCAATTAATCATATTACTTAAGAACTCCCACTTAGATAGACATCCCTCGAGTCATCTAAATGATCACGTGATCCATATCAACTAAACCATGTCCGGTCATCACGTGAGATGGAGTAGTTTTCAATGGTGAACATCTCTATGTTGATCATATCTACTATATGATTCACGTTCGACCTTTCGGTCTCTAGTGTTCCGAGGCCATGTCTTTACATGCTAGGCTCGTCAAGCTTAACCTGAGTATTCCGCATGTGCAAAAGTGTCTTGCACCCGTTGTATGTGAACCTAGAGCTTATCACACCTGATCATCACGTGGTGTCTCGGCACGACGAACTATCGCAACGGTGCATACTCAGGGCGAACACTTGTACCTTGAAATTTTAGTGAGGGATCATCTTATAATGCTACCGCCATACTAAGCAAAATAAGATGCATAAAAGATAAACATCACATGCAATAAAAATATGTGACATGATATGGCCATCATCATCTTGTGCCTTTGATCTCCATCTCCAAAGCACCGTCATGGTCTCCATCGTCACCGGCTTAACACCTTGATCTCCATCGAAGCGTCGTGGTCGTCTCGCCAACTATTGCTTCTAAAACTATCGCTAACGCATAGTGATAAAGTAAAGCAATTACATGGCGTTTTCATTTCATACAATAAAACGACAACCATAAGGCTCCTGCTAGTTGCCAATAAATTTTACAAAACATGATCATCTCATACAATAACGTATATCTCATCATGTCTTGACCATATCACATCACAACATGCCCTGCAAAAACAAGTTAGACGTCCTCTACTTTGTTGTTGCAAGTTTTACGTGGCTGCTACGGGCTTCTAGTAAGAACCGTTCTTACCTACGCATCAAAATCACAATGGTGATTTACCAAGTTTGCTATTTTTTCCTTCAACATGAACCGGCCGTAGTCAAATTCGATTCAACTAAAGTTGGAGAAACAGACACCCACCAGCCACCTTTATGGAAAACTTGTTGCATGTTTGTCGGTGGAACCGGTCTCATGAACGTGGTCATGTAAGGTTGGTCCGGGCCGCTTCATCCAACAATACCGCCGAATCAAAATAAGACGTTGGTGGTAAGCCGTATGACTATCACCGCACACAACTCTTTGTTATCTACTCGTGCATATCATCTACGCATAGACCCGGCTCGGATGCCACTGTTGGGGAACGCAGCATGCAATTTCAAAAAAAATCCTACGCTCACGCAAGATTTATCTAGCAGATGCATAGCAACAAGAGGGGGAGAGTGTGTCCACGTACCCTCGTAGACCGAAAGCGGAAGCGTTTGACAACGCAGTTGATGTAGTCAAACTTCTTCTCGTTCCAACCGATCAAGCACCGAATGTACGGCACCTCCGAGTTCTGCACATGTCCAGCTCCATGACATCCCTCAAACTCTTGATCCAGCAAAGTGTCGAGGGAGAGTTCCATCAGCACGACGGTGTGGTGAAGGTGATGGTGAAGTGATCCACGCAGGGCTTCGCCTAAGCACTACGTGAATATGATCGGAGGCGTAAATCGTGGAGGGGGGCACCGCACACGGCTAACAATGTTTGTTGTGTGTTCTAGGCGCCCCCTCCCCACATATATATAGGTGGGAGGGGGAGGGGGACAGCCATGGGGCGCCCCAAGTAGGAGGAATCCTACTTGGGGGCCTTGTCCAATTCGCCCCCCGCCCCCGCCTTACCATCTTTTCCGGAGAGGGAAGGAAAGGGGAGAGAGGAGGGAAGGAAGGGGGAGGCCGAATTGCCTCCCCTTCCTTCTCTATTCCCCTTTCCTTTCCCTTTCCTATTTGGCCAGCAAGGGGGCGCAGCAACCCATGCTGGCTGCTGCATTTCCCCTCTTGGCCCAATAGGTCCATATAGTTTGCCGGGGTAGCCCGGAACCCCTTCCGATGACCCGATACGTACCCGGTACCCCCAGAACACTTCTGGTGTCCGAATACTATCGTCCTATATATGAATATTTATGTCTCGACCATTTCAAGACTCCTCGTCATGTTCGTGACCTCATCCAGGACTCTGAACAACATTCGGTCACCAAATCACATAACTCATATAATACAAATCGTCATCTAACGTTAAGCGTGCAGACCCTACGGGTTCGAGAACTATGTAGACATGACTGAGACACCTCTCCGGTCAATAACCAATAGCCGAACCTGGATGCTCATATTGGTTCCTACATATTCTACGAAGATCTTTATCGGTCAAACCGTAATGACAACATACGTTATTCCCTTTGTCATTGGTATGTTACTTGCCCGGGATTCGATTGTCGGTATCTTCATACCTAGTTCAATCTCGTTACTGGAAAGTCTCTTTACTCATTGCGTAATGCATCATCCCCCAACTAACTCATTGGTCACATTGCTTGCACAGCTTTTCATGATGTGCATTACCGAGAGGGCCCAGAGATACCTCTCCGATACTCGGAGTGACAAATCCTAATCTCGATCTATGCCAACCCAACAAACACCTTCGGAGATACATGTAGAGCATCTTTATAATCACCCAGTTACGTTGTGACGTTTGATAGCAAAAAAGGTATTCTTCCGGTATCCGGGAGTTGCATAATCTCATAGTCAAAGGAATATGTATAAGTCGTGAATAAAGCAATAGCAATAAAACTTAATGATCATTAGGCTAAGCTAACGGATGGGTCTTGTCCATCACATCATTCTCCTAATGATGTGATCACGTTCATCAAATGACAACACATGCTATGGTTAGGAAACTTAACCATCTTCGATTAACGAGCTAGTCTAGTAGAGGCTTACTAGGGACACTGTGTTTTGTCTATGTATCCACACATGTATCCAGTTTCCCCTTAATACAATTCTAGCATGAATAAGAAACATTTATCATGATATAAGGAAATATAAATAACAACTTTATTATTGCCTCTGGGGCATATTTTCTTCAGTGATGCCCTCCATATTATCAGAATTGACAATGATTCTATTACACCCCATTGTTGTTGTTAGTGAGAGACCAAACTTAGACGATACCCTCTGCAGTGAGGGCGTCTGAAAAATATTCAATTGTTATATTCTCTACAACCATAATATTTCCTTGGCTGTCCCTGAGAAAAGCGCCCGCTGATCCATCCACGCTTTCTAATTATAGCCTTAGGGTAAGCCGATGTAGTGTAGTTTTCTGTGAGCACACACACTAATCAGGCAATAATTTTGAGGTTCTTGTGTCCTTTCCCCATGCATCTTCGTTGTTCTTTCCGCCAAATATATCACACGCCTACAACTATGGTATCATGGAACTTTTATGGCCAAGTATCTGAACCTCATGTTCAGGCCAGTTAAGCAGTTGTTCCAGTACTGCCTTGCTTGCTCGATCTGACGCAGAAGCTCATTTAGAGATTTCTTCTACACCAAGGTTCTTCCACACGACCTTATGTTTAGACTACAAAATCAATAGATGGTTGGTGTCCTCTGGTCCTTGCTCAAAAAGCGGGCATTGTCGCGAAGCTTTTTAAGTGCCTATTAGCCAAAGTGATCCAGCAAGGTAAGGTGCCATGGAGAGGACCCCACAAGAAAAATAATTTACCTTCACGGGCAAACCACTCCCCACATTCTTTCCCAAGTTGGATTACAATATATAGATAAAATTCCATCAGTACGCCTGAGCTTGCGGCCATGTTGGTTGTGACGCCCCCGATTTGACCGTACACAAATCATGCACGCAAATGTGTACGATCAAGATCAGGGACTCACGGGAAGATACCACAACACAACTCTAACACATAAATAAGTCATACAAGCATCATAATACAAGCCAGGGGCCTCGAGGGCTCGAATACAAGTGCTCGATCACAGACGAGTCAGCGGAAGCAACAATATCTGAGTACAGATATAAGTTAAACAAGTTTGCCTTAAGAAGGCTAGTACAAAAGTAGCAACGATCGAAGAGGCAAGGCCTCCTGCCTGGGACCTCCTAACTACTCCTCGAAGCCGAACTCCATGTAGCATCATCCTCGGGATCTCTAGCTCCTGAACTCCAGCATCTGGTTGCGACAATCAGGTATAGAAAGGGGAAAAGAGGGAGAAAAGCAACCGTGAGTACTCATCCAAAGTACTCGCAAGCAAGGAGCTACACTACATATGCATGGGTATATGTGTAAAGGGGCATATCAATGGACTGAACTGCAGAATGCCAGAATAAGAGGGGGATAGCTAGTCCTATCGAAGACTACGCTTCTGGCCATCTCCATCTTGCAGCATGTAGGAGAGAGTAGATTGAAGTCCTCCAAGTAGCATCGCATAGCATAATCCTACCCGGCGATCCCCTCCTCGTCGCCCTGTTAGAGAGCGATCACCGGGTTATATCTGGCACTTGGAAGGGTGTATTTTATTCAGTATCCAGTTCTAGTTGTCATAAGGTCAAGGTACAACCCCGGGTCGTCCTTTTACCGAGGGACACGGCTATTCGAATAGATAAACTTCCCTGCAGGGGTGCACCACATAACCCAACACGCTCGATCCCATTTGGCCGGACACACTTTTCTGGGTCATGCCCGGCCTCGTAAGATCAACGCGTCGCAGCCCCACCTAAGCACAACAGAGCGGTCAGCACGCCGGTCTAATCCTAAGCGCGCAGGGGTCTGGGCCCATCGCCCTATGCACACCTGCACGTTGCGTACGCGGCCGGAAGCAGACCTAGCCTAGTGGCGTTCCAGTCCAATCCGGCGCGCGCCACTCAGTCGCTGACGTCAAGAAGGCTTCGGCTGATACCACGACGCCGGGATACCCATAACTACTCCCGCGTAGATACTTAGTGCGTATAGACCAAATGGCCGGACTCAGATCAAATACCAAGATCTCGTTAAGCGTGTTAAGTATCCGCGAACGCCGACCAGGGCCAGGCCCACCTCTCTCCTAGGTGGTCTCAACCTGCCCTGTCGCTCCGCCACAAGTAACAGTCGGGGGCCGTCAGGAACCCAGGCCCACCTCTACCGGGGTGGAGCCACCTGTCCTTTCAGCCCCCTCATCAGCATCACTTGCGGGTACTCCTCGAGCCGACCCGACTTTAGTCACCACATGTGTCATGTATATAATGTATATAGGATATACCCGTGATCACCTCCCGAAGTGATCACGGCCCAGTAGTATAGCATGGCAGACGGACAAGAGTGTAGGGCCACTGATGGGAAACTAGCATCCTATACTAAGCAGTAGGATAGCAGGTAAGGGAAACAGCTGTAGCAACAATGACAGGCTATGCAACAGAATAGGATTAACCGAAAGCAGTAACATGCTACACTACTCTAATGCAAGCAGTATAGAGAAGAATAGGCGATATCTGGTGATCAAGGGGGGGGGGCGGGCTTGCCTGATTGCTCTGGCAAGTAGGAGGGATCGTCGACTCCGTAGTCGAACTGGGCAGCAGCAGCGTCAGTCTCGTAGTCTACCGGAGAGAAGAGGGGGAAGAAACAGTAAATATAATGCAAACATAAGCACGACGAGACATAACATGGCAAAGCGCAGCGATAGGAGTGTTCTAACGCAGTGCTACACGATACTGGCGAAGGGGGATAATATCCGGAAAGTTTTCCCGGAGTTAGGCATTTTTGGACAGATGAAACGGAGGGGGAATGTTGCGAGTTCGATAGGTTAGGGAGGTGTGGTGGACGAACGGACTGCGTATTCGGATTCGTCTCGTCGTTCTGAGCAACTTTCATATAGAAAACATTTTCATCCGAGTTACGGTTTAAAAGATATGAATTTTCAAAGTTTTATTTGAATTTCTGGAATTATTTGAATTTAGCAAAAATGAATTATGACGTCAGCATGAGGTAATGCTGACGTCAGCAGGTCAACTGGTCGGCTGACCGGTCAAACCAGACAGGTGGGTCCAGTGGGACCCACATGTCAGCCTCTGTTAGTCTAACAGTAATTTAAACTAAACTGACAGTCTAATTAGAGGGGTGGGCCCCATATGTCAGTGAGTGATTAGTTAATCTAATTATTTTTATTTATAAAACAATTGTTAGACTAATTAACAGAAGGGGGGGCTCGCATGTCAGTGGCTGGGGGCCGCCCAGTCAGCTCGTTGACTGCGGTCAACAAGTCAATGGGGGACCTGGGTCCACCAGTCAGTGGCCCAGGCGGTGCCACGTGGGTGCCACGTCGGTGACGTCGCCGGAATCACGCCGGCGACCATTCCAGCGGCGGAAGTTCGCCGGAGTTGCTCGGATCTCCAGCACAGGGCACCATTCCGCGCGTTTTCGGTGGCGTTCGAACGAGTAGATCGTCCCGCGTCGATCTAGAGTGATCCCAGGAGCGGGGGTGGCCGGAGTGGAGCTCAACGACGACCGCGAGCGGCGCCGGACTACGGGCATCTCCGAAAACCACGCTACGGGGTGCGTTCTAGCTAACAAACGACGCTAGCAGGCTCTACGGACCTCCGGCAACTCGACGGAGGCCACCGCTTGGCTCGGAGATGGACGGGGTGAGCGCAACGAGCTCGCGGACGAGGCCGCATGCGGCAATGGCGACGGCGGCACCGCGAGCCTTCTACGGTGTATGAGGAGGAACCAGAGGAAGGAGGAGGGGGTGGAGGCTTACGGCGCGGCACACGGAGGCCCTCGAGTGAACGGGAGCGCAGAGGGGAGGCGGGATGAATCGCGGCGGGCAGCGGCGACCGAGGTTGGGGAAAAGCTTGACCCGGCCGCTGTAGGGCACCCCAGCTCGTCCTGAAGCGCGGGGTCGATGAGGACGACGTAGAGGGAGCTCGGGGACATCGGCGGCTCGACGAACGGTGGTCGGGGCCACGCCTACGAGGCTTCGGCGGCGATCTCGCTCGGGCGAGGGGAGGACCAGAGAGAGAGAGAGAGCGGCCGAGATGCAGAGGGGAGTTGGTGGAGGTAGGTGGGGAGGAGGCCGAGGCGTCGAGGGGAGGGGTCAGTGGAGGCGGGGGCGCTGGCGATCTTATCCCCTCCTCGACGCCGGCGAGGGGGGTCCGGCGGGGACGCGCGCCTGTTCCGACCCTGGTCGGGGGAACAGGGAAGGGGAGAGAGCGACCGGGGGGGAACGGGCCGGTTCGGCGGATGGGCCAGGTGGGCCGGCCTGGCTGCGAGCTGGGCCGTCTGGTCCAGGGGGGTCATTTTCTTTTCTTTTTGTTTTACTTTGTCTTATTTTTTCCTTTTCTGTTTTGGCTAATTGTCTGGGCACCAAGTGAGTTTTGTAAAATATGATAGCTGGCCCACAAATCATAGCACAATATACCTTACCACCAAAAACTAGTTTGGGGTAAATATCATTTCATATTTATTTTGTATTAATAAAAAGGTTATTAATTAATGTTTTCAGCCACTGTTTGAGGATGTTTAAGTCACCTATCAAATTTCAATAATGTTCTTTACTATTTTATCATAGCCTCTGATTTATCTACTATTTATTGAACATTTTAGTTTTAGTATTTGAAAACTTTTATTGTTTGCTTGATTTTGAACTTTGAATTTTGATCTGGTTTTGAACTAACGCAAGATTATCAACACTAACAGAGGTGACGTGTCATCACTAGCGTAGGTTTACTGTAGTATAATTATCCGGGCGTCACAATTCTCCTCCACTACAAGAAATCTCGTCCCGAGATTTAAGAGGGAAGTAAGGGGGAAGGTTCGGGTTACGAAATTCTAGGGAGTGTTCTTGGTCTTGGTTGTCCTTCTCGAAGAGGTTGATCCATTACATTGATGTCTTCATTCTGCTGTTTCAGGTCATCATGATAAAGTTGTCGTCCTTTCTTCGGGAACTCCATCGTACTTACAACAGAGTAAGGGGGGTAATCTAGAAGAACGGACCTCTACAAGGTTTACTATCTGGTCAATATCATCGGGGAAGGTGGCGGAAAGTAACTCTCGAACTAAATCTTAAGAAAAGCCGAGAGCAAGTAAGAAAGTACCATGAGAAGTTTCAAACGGGTAGGCTATCGTTCGAAGCCTGAAACAGAGTGAAAAGGGGTTCAGAGCAACGGGAATAAGTATTGTGTCCGATACCAGAATTGATCACTTGGGACGGTGGCCCGTGAATTACATACGAGGCCACGCGCGAGGAATAACTTTGGGAACAAGGGGTGTACAGGAGATTCAGGTTTCGATCTTGTGGAACTGTGGGTTATGGGCCCACCATGTGGTTTTTCTTTATAGGAGCAGTGACATCTTGCACGGTCATGATAGCAAGGCATGTCAGAGAATACCCTGTCAGTTATGTCGGCAACACGTTGGTACCAAGGGCGAGGGACGAAGAGAACCATTTTCCTGCTCGTTAAAACGAGGCGGACCCTTAGGCAAAGTTCTCGTCCATCGGTGGTTACTGAAATGTCACCAACACTAGTAACAGGGTCTTACTGACAGAGTTGTACACCGAGGTGTTTACATAAGCAGGAGAATATTACTGCTTAGATCATATAGATCACCAGAAAGGTTAAACCAAACAATGGAAAGGAAAATATGATTATCGGATTAAACAGAAGAATGGAAAGGAAAAATGTGTTTAAACACATATTTCAAGGGTATATCCTTCCCAAGGACAAGCAGAGCATGATATCCATGACATGATATAATGTAGAAAACTCTTTAGGTACGGGAGAGAATTTTCATGACATTACCCATACAACGGTGTTTGGATAATTGCGCAGGAAACATTTAGCATTGTGCTTCAAATGTTCCCGTTGAAAATCAGAGTACCATAGACATGCTTCGAGATAGCATTGACATGGTCAACAGGTGAAGATCAGACTTTGGAAACAAAAAGGATCCATCAGGAACAACTTATAGAATAAGTCTTACAATTTCCTCATGGAAGAATAGCTAACCTTGCTAAAAGGGAAAACTTATAACAATAGGTCCTCCCGCCAGGTGTGCTGGGTATCATCACCTTACCGGGTCATAATTAGGCCAATGTTATAACTCTTGGAAATATGTTCCAACCATCATATCTGACCGAGATTCAGATCTGATTGGTGTCAGGATAACTCAGACTCAGGATGCCTGAGAAGAAAGGTGCAACACAAATTGTCGAAACGACATCGGAGATTCTCGGGAGATGAACTATGGAAGCGAGTTCCGGACAAGGGTTCATCATTACATCAAGGAGAGGTGAGGAGGTGACTGATTGACTCAGCGACAATCCATTGAGATTTCCAAAAGATTCCATCACTATGTGAACAAGGAGATAACATTAGCTAGATCGAATGACTTAATGATGTATGCTCGAGGAAAACATACACAGTTAAACATTGGTTGAAATGTGCACCCGAAATATGGGCTAGGTAGCACAATCAATGTCCGAATGATGATTCATTAAGCCATAGGCGTAGAATGAAACTATAGACCAATAACTTCAAAGCAATAGGGTTGCTAGAAGTTTAGAATTTACACATCACAGACCATTGGTCGGTATTCCTTTTAGAAACAACACGGGGACCAAGAAAGAATGGTGATGGGGAGAAGTATCACTGTACCAAGATGTCATACGAGGTGGTGAAATTCTTACGACATACTTGACATAAAAGATGGTAATACTCCAAGGTAGAACATATCATAAGCTAGATAGCAAGGAAATCAAGGTACAACACAAAACACGAACAAGTTTGTGTTGAATGGAAGGCGATAAAATGGTCGATGATAAAACAAATCATCGAGGGCAAGGCTGGTATTTCTCATCCAGAATTCGATAGATATCTTGGAAGAGCTCAGAATGTTGATGATGTTCACGACACATTTGTAGCGAGAATTTATGAAGAGGTAATCGATCGGCGATGACATCAAGCCAAAGGAATGATGAAGCGAAAAGTTATTGGAACCAGGGGTACGACACAAACTCGAAATCAAGCTTGCTGTTCAAGGCGAAATGATATGACGAGGAAAATCGACGTAAGTTTAGCTCAGCGTCGAAGGTGGTGCTCCGGGAATAAAGACCAGGTAGCACAGTTAAAATCGGCACGATAATAACATAGCCGAGCAGGCTAGGGATGACGTGATCGAGTACGAACTCGTAAACAAAGGAGATTATTAAGAGTTGTTTAATCATGATGCGGACTCGATTCAGTTATCGATGTCCTTGAGTGTTTAATAACTCGGAGCCCGTGAAAAATTGGAATCCATGAGAATGTAATACTTGATGGAGAACTCATAAGAAGTTATGCAGTTCCGTGATAATCTCGAGATACCAGGGGGTAATACTCGACGACAAACCAAAGTAGAGGTTGGACTGGGGTATTGCTCTTACAGAAGACAAGTGCTTAAACTTGTACGAGAAATGGTATTTAAAGGAGAACATGGTCGGAACGACGTCCACGGATACCAGATGAACTTATTACAAGGGGACAATTATTTTAAGAGAAGCTTCCATGATAAGGTATACATCGTGTCCATGGGCATGAACACAAAGTTCAAGGTCGACTCCCACTTCTTCAATGCATAACCTTTCATTCACTTCTCGCGTTTGATGAAGTTGCAGTGTGGAAATTTTTATCTGGCAAAATACCAGAAGAGTATGACTCATGAAAACTTTCGAGTTCACACGTATTATGAAAGGCATAGGTTCAACCCATCAAGGCATCTTAGGAACATATACCACAAACTTCGGAGTAAATATTACAAGCTCGAAAGAAGAGCATTGTTCAAAATCAGATGATACAATTTACCAAAGGCATTATATACCCATGGAAAGGCTCACAAGGTTATTCAATAGGAAGGACATTGTCGGATAAAATCCAACAAAGGAACCGATGGTCCACAAAGGATCTGATGTGAGCATCAGTACTCAACCAGAGGAAGAAGAATGCCAGGAGATCTGATTATAGAAACAACTGACTAACTCAAAGTTCAAATGCAAAAGAATTATGATTTCCAACTCAGGGGGTCAGAAGCAACGCTCTGATCAAGGATGGATAAGTTGAGTAGGCTTAGGGGTACAATCGATGGCAATTTGATAGGTCGAGATCCAGCTCACGTTTAGAATGACGTCTGAGCCGGAAGAATGAATTCTAGGATATGATTGAGGATTGCGAGCATTCGCAACAAATTGAATCAACGGACTCAAAATGATAATGACAAGAGATGCCAATAAGATTACGAGACTTATGGGATTAACCATAATGCAAGCAAACAAGAATTTCGAGAGCAATAGGCTCCTGAGGATTTTCGGAAGATCGAATAGTATTTTGAAGACTAGTGTGGAATACTTGAATCAACTGGGGATGACCGGATACTCGGTACGTGCGAGAATTATTCGTAGGGGTATTCAGGTGATAAAGAACAGCAAGGCAGTAAGCTCAAAGGATTCTCGGAACAACAGAGAGAATTTCGGGGTATCTTGTAATAACAAGATCAACTGGGAAACATTGTATGAATGGCGAGTATACGTGGTTATCCATAGGAGTTTATCGATGAAAGAGAATTGCAAAAGCAATGAACACAAGTTCTCGGGTTATCAGCGGAGAGTATCTTCAGGGTCTTCACGTGCAGCAGACGATCATCAGTAATAAAGGGCTCTCCGGGTGAAAGTGATAACGAGATCCTAATGTTAGATTTAGTAAAATTCACTTAACCCGAATAGAAGAGAGATCAGAGTCCCAGAGTATAGACAAGGAGTAAAAGATCCTAATACCACCCAATGGTGACGTGGGCCCGTAAGCCACACAGTCATGTTATTAAAAGTTTTTCAATGACTAGACTCGACTTCGGCCAAGGAGTTGGAAAGGGGGATTCCTACAGGCAGTCGGCTCTGATACCAACTTGTGACGCCCCCGATTTGACCGTACACTAATCATGCACGCAAATGTGTACGATCAAGATCAGGGACTCACGGGAAGATACCACAACACAACTCTAACACATAAATAAGTCATACAAGCATCATAATACAAGCCAGGGGCCTCGAGGGCTCGAATACAAGTGCTCGATCACAGACGAGTCAGCGGAAGCAACAATATCTGAGTACAGACATAAGTTAAACAAGTTTGCCTTAAGAAGGCTAGTACAAAAGTAGCAACGATCGAAGAGGCAAGGCCTCCTGCCTGGGACCTCCTAACTACTCCTCGAAGCCGAACTCCATGTAGCATCATCCTCGGGATCTCTAGCTCCTGAACTCCAGCATCTGGTTGCGACAATCAGGTATAGAAAGGGGAAAAGAGGGAGAAAAGCAACCGTGAGTACTCATCCAAAGTACTCGCAAGCAAGGAGCTACACTACATATGCATGGGTATATGTGTAAAGGGGCATATCAATGGACTGAACTGCAGAATGCCAGAATAAGAGGGGGATAGCTAGTCCTATCGAAGACTACGCTTCTGGCCATCTCCATCTTGCAGCATGTAGGAGAGAGTAGATTGAAGTCCTCCAAGTAGCATCGCATAGCATAATCCTACCCGGCGATCCCCTCCTCGTCGCCCTGTTAGAGAGCGATCACCGGGTTATATCTGGCACTTGGAAGGGTGTATTTTATTCAGTATCCAGTTCTAGTTGTCATAAGGTCAAGGTACAACTCCGGGTCGTCCTTTTACCGAGGGACACGGCTATTCGAATAGATAAACTTCCCTGCAGGGGTGCACCACATAACCCAACACGCTCGATCCCATTTGGCCGGACACACTTTTCTGGGTCATGCCCGGCCTCGTAAGATCAACGCGTCGCAGCCCCACCTAAGCACAACAGAGCGGTCAGCACGCCGGTCTAATCCTAAGCGCGCAGGGGTCTGGGCCCATCGCCCTATGCACACCTGCACGTTGCGTACGCGGCCGGAAGCAGACCTAGCCTAGTGGCGTTCCAGTCCAATCCGGCGCGCGCCACTCAGTCGCTGACGTCAAGAAGGCTTCGGCTGATACCACGACGCCGGGATACCCATAACTACTCCCGCGTAGATGCTTAGTGCGTATAGACCAAATGGCCGGACTCAGATCAAATACCAAGATCTCGTTAAGCGTGTTAAGTATCCGCGAACGCCGACCAGGGCCAGGCCCACCTCTCTCCTAGGTGGTCTCAACCTGCCCTGTCGCTCCGCCACAAGTAACAGTCGGGGGCCGTCAGGAACCCAGGCCCACCTCTACCGGGGTGGAGCCACCTGTCCTTTCAGCCCCCTCATCAGCATCACTTGCGGGTACTCCTCGAGCCGACCCGACTTTAGTCACCACATGTGTCATGTATATAATGTATATAGGATATACCCGTGATCACCTCCCGAAGTGATCACGGCCCAGTAGTATAGCATGGCAGACGGACAAGAGTGTAGGGCCACTGATGGGAAACTAGCATCCTATACTAAGCAGTAGGATAGCAGGTAAGGGAAACAGCTGTAGCAACAATGACAGGCTATGCAACAGAATAGGATTAACCGAAAGCAGTAACATGCTACACTACTCTAATGCAAGCAGTATAGAGAAGAATAGGCGATATCTGGTGATCAGGGGGGGGCGGGCTTGCCTGATTGCTCTGGCAAGTAGGAGGGATCGTCGACTCCGTAGTCGAACTGGGCAGCAGCAGCGTCAGTCTCGTAGTCTACCGGAGAGAAGAGGGGGAAGAAACAGTAAATATAATGCAAACATAAGCACGACGAGACATAACATGGCAAAGCGCAGCGATAGGAGTGTTCTAACGCAGTGCTACACGATACTGGCGAAGGGGGATAATATCCGGAAAGTTTTCCCGGAGTTAGGCATTTTTGGACAGATGAAACGGAGGGGGAATGTTGCGAGTTCGATAGGTTAGGGAGGTGTGGTGGACGAACGGACTGCGTATTCGGATTCGTCTCGTCGTTCTGAGCAACTTTCATATAGAAAACATTTTCATCCGAGTTACGGTTTAAAAGATATGAATTTTCAAAGTTTTATTTGAATTTCTGGAATTATTTGAATTTAGCAAAAATGAATTATGACGTCAGCATGAGGTAATGTTGACGTCAGCAGGTCAACAGGTCGGCTGACCGGTCAAACCAGACAGGTGGGTCCAGTGGGACCCACATGTCAGCCTCTGTTAGTCTAACAGTAATTTAAACTAAACTAACAGTCTAATTAGAGGGGTGGGCCCCATATGTCAGTGAGTGATTAGTTAATCTAATTATTTTTATTTATAAAACAATTGTTAGACTAATTAACAGAAGGGGGGCCCGCATGTCAGTGGCTGGGGGCCGCCCAGTCAACTCGTTGACTGCGGTCAACAAGTCAATGGGGGACCTGGGTCCACCAGTCAGTGGCCGAGGCGGTGCCACGTGGGTGCCACGTCGGTGACGTCGCCGGAATCACGCCGGCGACCATTCCAGCGGCGGAAGTTCGCCGGAGTTGCTCGGATCTCCAGCACAGGGCACCATTCCGCGCGTTTTCGGTGGCGTTCGAACGAGTAGATCGTCCCGCGTCGATCTAGAGTGATCCCAGGAGCGGGGGTGGCCGGAGTGGAGCTCAACGACGACCGCGGGCGGCGCCGGACTACGGGCATCTCCGAAAACCACGCTACGGGGTGCGTTCTAGCTAACAAACGACGCTAGCGGGCTCTACGGACCTCCGGCAACTCGACGGAGGCCACCGCTTGGCTCGGAGATGGACGGGGTGAGCGCAACGAGCTCGCGGACGAGGCCGCATGCGGCAATGGCGACGGCGGCACCGCGAGCCTTCTACGGTGTATGAGGAGGAACCAGAGGAAGGAGGAGGGGGTGGAGGCTTACGGCGCGGCACAAGGAGGCCCTCGAGTGAACGGGAGCGCAGAGGGGAGGCGGGATGAATCGCGGCGGGTGGCGGCGACCGAGGTTGGGGAAAAGCTTGACCCGGCCGCTGTAGGGCACCCCAGCTCGTCCTGAAGCGCGGGGTCGACGAGGACGACGTAGAGGGAGCTCGGGGACATCGGCGGCTCGACGAACGGTGGTCGGGGCCACGCCTACGAGGCTTCGGCGGCGATCTCGCTCGGGCGAGGGGAGGACCAGAGAGAGAGAGAGCGGCCGAGATGCAGAGGGGAGTTGGTGGAGGTAGGTGGGGAGGAGGCCGAGGCGTCGAGGGGAGGGGTCAGTGGAGGCGGGGGCGCTGGCGATCTTATCCCCTCCTCGACGCCGGCGAGGGGGGTCCGGCGGGGACGCGCGCCTGTTCCGACCCTGGTCGGGGGAACAGGGAAGGGGAGAGAGCGACCGGGGGGGGGGGGGAACGGGCCGGTTCGGCGGATGGGCCAGGTGGGCCGGCCTGGCTGCGAGCTGGGCCGTCTGGTCCAGGGGGGTCATTTTCTTTTCTTTTTGTTTTACTTTGTCTTATTTTTTCCTTTTCTGTTTTGGCTAATTGTCTGGGCACCAAGTGAGTTTTGTAAAATATGATAGCTGGCCCACAAATCACAGCACAATATACCTTACCACCAAAAACTAGTTTGGGGTAAATATCATTTCATATTTATTTTGTATTAATAAAAAGGTTATTAATTAATGTTTTCAGCCACTGTTTGAGGATGTTTAAGTCACCTATCAAATTTCAATAATGTTCTTTACTATTTTATCATAGCCTCTGATTTATCTACTATTTATTGAACATTTTAGTTTTAGTATTTGAAAACTTTTATTGTTTGCTTGATTTTGAACTTTGAATTTTGATCCGGTTTTGAACTAACGCAAGATTATCAACACTAACAGAGGTGACGTGTCATCACTAGCGTAGGTTTACTGTAGTATAATTATCCGGGCGTCACATTGGTAATTCCATATTGCATGATAATGATATGCTCACCGGACCAAAAAACATCCATTTTTATTCAGATTCCATGCGAGAAAATCGTCCATCTCATGTGCAGGCAATGGAATAGCTAGGACTCTAGACACATCAACAACCCAGAAGGTTTGCTCTAGCAGACTCACATCCCTTTAGCCCGAGGTGGGGCCAATAAGGTCACATACTCCTTCCCCCTCCCTCCCCCCCCCCCCGCCCCCGTTTCTGGTTATGATCATTACTGTTGGTGAAGTGGGATTCCAAGCATCATGCCATATGTAATTTTTTCCTCCATCCCTCCAAATGTGACCATGTTTTGGTGTATTCACCCATTTCATAATACTCTGCCACGTATATGATGGTCTTTTTTCTAATCCGCACACAACAGATCACCATTAGTGTAATACTTAGCCCTCGCAATACTTGAACACAATGTGTTTGGGCTTTCTGTGTTTGAGTTTTCATTTAATCTCGAAGCTTGCTTACCCACGAAATCTAAATCAAAACAGTGAATATCCCAAAGCCAGATACCTCCTTGCCTCTTAGGCACGCACATCTTCCAACAAGAAAAGCAATGCATTCTCCATTGAGTTTCACCATCTTCCCACCAATAGTGCGACATCGCGTTTGTTATTTCTTTACATGTTTATTTAGGAATTTTGAATACCAACATTGCATATGATGGCATAGCTTGCGCAATTGCTTCAGGGATAACTTCCTTACCCCAGCCGAGAGTTGTCTTTCCTTCCAACTATTAAATCTTCTACAAATCTGATCAATCAAATATTGGAAGCAACCAGTTTTGACCAAACCCATAGTAGCTGGCAGACATTCACAAGCCGCTTTATGACTTCAAATCGCGGGCAGGCATTCACAAGCCGCTTTACCAGGCCGAAGTAGCTGCCAGGCAGGGGCTCGCCAGACCACATCCGGACTATGAGACCCTTCATGGCCAGTTCGGCCGCCTTGTGAAGCTCGACCAGTTGCTTCAACTGGTCGCTCAAGGGCATCGGATGTTCGGTCCCAGTATACTGAGACCAGAACAACTTCTCCGTCGAGCTCCCTCCCTCGGCCCGGTAGAACTCCGCGGCATCCGATACGCTGCTGGGTAGATCTGTGAACGCTCCTGGAGAGCTCCGAATTCGGGTAAGTAAAAGGAAAGTTTCCTTCACATGCTTGCTTTGCATAATGAATGCCTTACCCGCCGCTATCTTCTTGACCGCCTGAATCTCCTGGAGGGCCTTTTGGGCTTCGGCCTTGGCATTTTGTGCATTCTCGAGGGCCTTCGCAAGCTCGGACCCTTGTGTCTTAGAGTCACGCTCCAAGGACTCATATTTCTTGACAAAATCCTGGAGCTCTTGCTGAACCTCGCCGACTCAGGCCTCTTGCTTCTCGCGCTCGGTGCGCTCCTTAGCCACTTTGTCTTGGGCCTCGGACACCGCCTTCTTCAGGGCCGCCACTTCGGTCGTGGCCCCTAGCAAAATTCATGACGATCCTATGATCTAACAACCACCTTCCTTTTTCTTTATCAATATACAGATGGGGTATCACTTACCTTTGTTCTCTTCGAGCTGCCTCTTGGTAAGGCCGAGCTCTTCCTCGGACCGCTCAAGGTCCCGCTTCAGTGCGGAGACCTCCGCCGTACGAGCGGCAGCGGCCAGCAGCGAAGCCTGCTTATTCAGATAGACATATTCTGATTAGACTCCTGTGATTATTATTTGATCCTCTGTTCGGCCTTTCTTTGCGTACACCAAACAGAGCATCAGGGGCTACTGTCTATGTTGTAACATTTTCTCATAATTTGATTACTTACCTCAAAGCATGTTAGGAGGCTGGCACAGGCTTCAGTCAGTCCGCTTTTGGCGGACCGAACCTTCTCGACCACCGCACTCATGATAGTGTGGTGCTCTTCGTCAATGGAAGCGCCGCGAAGCGCTTCCAGCAAATTGTCCGATGCCTCTGGATGGACAAAGGCCATCAGCACAGACGGCTCGCCCCCCTTAGCGAGGGGTCGCCTGACAGAATCCGAAACCACTGGAGGTTCCGGTGCAGTATACGGCTGGGGGCCAAACTTGCTGCCCCCATCATTAGAGCCCATGGGAGTCTTGCCCCCCATGCTCCCAGCGTCTGGGATGTCGCCTTGGGGCGCCTCCAGAACTATCTCCCCTTGGTTCAGTGCCCTCTGAGACAACACCTCGACGTCGTCCGTAGGGCGGGGGGAGGTGGCGGTCGGGAGTGAATCTCTATTCATCACCGGCTGGCCCAAAGACTCATCCGAAGAGGATACATCGATATGGGCTTTGGATGGACTGCATGATCATGTTTGGCATGATAAGAAGCAATAAAACAAAACATACTAGAACTATTATGGTATCCGGATACTTACAACTTCGCCAGGGGCTTGTCCCTGGGCAACCACTCCTCGTCGCTGTAAGTGGCTGTTGTGGAGTAGTCCGGAAGGAGGGTCCTTCCCTTCTTGGACCCTTCGGCCTCCCCGGATGGGGCGGCCTTCCTTTTCTTGTCTCCCCCGGCTGGGGGGGGAGAACTTTCCTCTTCCTCCTCCTCGTTTTCGTGGGAGGAGGGCGCCTCGGTGTTATCGGACGATGAGTCCGATACAACCTTGCGTCGGAGACCTTTCCTGGTCCCCGCGGCCTTCTTCTTGGCCTTCTTCTCCGACGCCTCATAGGGCGCCGGAACCAGCATCTCCATTAAAAGAGCCCTTGCTGGATCTTCGGGCAGTGGGGCCAGACAATCGATCCGCTCCGCTGTCGCTACCCAGTCCTGTTAAAATGCCGTGGAGGCTCAGATCCCTCACATGATTATACTGGGGAAAAGAACATCGTATGAGATATAAAGAGCTTACCGGATTGGCAGGGCGCTTTGCGATGAGTCCGTGATCCTTGGTAAGGGGAGGAGGTACCTCAGCGGCCTTGAACAGCACCTTCCAGACGTCTTGGTGCGTCGTGTCGAAAAGCTCTCGCAGCGTCTGGTGCTTGGCCGGGTCGAACTCCCACATATTGAATGCCCGTCTTTGACACGGAAGGATCCAGCGGAAGAGCATGACCTGGACCACGTTGACAAGCTTGATTTTCTTCCTTATCATGTTTTTAACACAGTTCTGGAGTCCGGTCAGCTCCACCAATGAACCCCAGGATAGGCCCTTCTCTTTCCAGGAGGTGAGCCGCATGGGGATGCCGGATCGAAATTCGGGGGCCCCCACCCAGTTGGTGTCACGCGGCTCGGTGATGTAGAACCACCCCGATTGCCACCCCTTCACGGTCTCCACATAGGAGTCTTCGAGCCAGGTGACGTTGGGCATTTTGCCCACCATGGCGCCTCCCCACTCCGCTTGCTGGCCAACCACCACCTTCAGTTTTACATTGAAGGTCTTCAGCCACAGGCCGAAGTGGGGCTTGATGCGGAGGAAGCCCTCGCACACGACGATGAACGCCGAGATGTTGAGGATGAAATTGGGGGCCAGATCATGGAAGTTCAGCCCGCAGTAGAACATGAGCCCGCGGACAAATGGGTGGAGGGGAAATCCCAACCCGTGGACGAAGTGGGTAAGGAATACAACCCTCTCGTGGGGTTCTGGAGTAGGGACGATCTGCCCCGCGTCTGGGAGCCGGTGCGTGATGTCTGCGGCCAGGTATCCGGCTTCCCGGAGCTTCGTAATGTTCTCCTCCGTAACGGAGGAGACCATCCACTTGCCTCCCGCTCCGGACATGTTTGGAATGGTTTTGCGGAGAAAATGAGAACTTGGGTGCAGGAGCTCGAGTGCGCGAGAATGGATGGGCAGGGAAGAAGAAGGCGTGGGTGAAAAAGAGGAGTCCTTGTCCCTTTATAAGGGCAGTACAAACTGTGCGCCTCCCTACTTGTCCCATAAAATCGCTTATTCCCCAAGCGCCACGATTGATGGCGCGGTTGGGTTACCCACACGCGTATTGATGAGAATCCCGTGATAAGGGGACACGATCTCTGCTTCGACAAGACATGCCAAGAAAACCGCCTCGCAATATGTGCAGTAGCTGGTTGAGAAAAACGGTTCGAATAATGACCGGGCCGTGGCGGGATGTCACGCTATGAAATTTGTCAGCAGATTAGATTTGTGGGATATTGTACTCTCTACGGTGGTATGTGGAATTTGTTTTGCAGAGCCGGACACGATCCTTGTATTCAAGATCTTCTATGGAGTATTCGGAGAAGGAACCCGCCTTGCAATGCCGAAGACACTCTGCGCGCCGGACTCATCGTCATTGAAGCCTGGTTCAGGGGCTACTGAGGGAGTCCTGGATTAGGGGGTCCTCGGGCAGCCGGACTATATACTTTGGCCAGACTGTTGGACTATGAAGATACAAGATTGAAGACATCGTCCTGTGTCCGGGTGGGACTCTCCTTTGCGTGGAAGGCAAGCTTGGCAGTTCGTATATGTAGATCTCCTTCTCTGTAACCGACTCTGTGTAACCCTAGCCCCCTCCGGTGTCTATATAAACCGGAGGATTTAGTCCGTAGGACAACAACAATCATCATCATAGGCTAGCTTCTAGGGTTTAGCCTCTACGATCTCTTGGTAGATCAACTCTTGTAATACTCATATCATCAAGATCAATCAAGCAGGAAGTAGGGTATTACCTCCATTGAGAGGGCCCGAACCTGGGTAAACATTGTGTCCCCCGCCTCCTGTTACCATCCGCCTTAGACGCACAGTTCGGGACCCCCTACCCGAGATCCGCCGGTTTTGACACCGACACTGGCATCCTCGGAGCCTCGAGGAGGAAGACAGCGCAGAAGTCCAACAATTAATGGGCAAGATAAGGACACTTGCCCAGTCCAGAGTATCAATAATTGAGGTAATGGCAACTTCCATAGCGCGAGGTGTTTAGCTGCTCCAATTCAGGGGGCTCCCTATGTGGCACTACAATGGGGAAGATGACGCCTCACGCTGCGGACGAAAGGGTCCGAATTCCCTCACCGCCCTGGCCGCAATATTGGCCAATCTGTATAAAGGGGAGAAAGAGGAGTTCACTCGTCTTACGCGCCGAGAGGGATTTTCCATGTACAATCCTCCTAGCTGGGTGAGTTTTAATCCCACCACTTTATTCAATCCTCTCCCAAGTCATGTTTAACCGACATTAACCCATCCGTCAAATAGGAATGGCGGAGGGTCGCCGCGGGGATCCATAGCCCCGCTCCACAGCCGGAGGACCATAACCGGGACCTTGATCCTGAATTCGAAGAAGATCCGGACATATTCGTGGAGCTCAAGGAGGGATTCTTCTACCAGGCGAGCTATGATGGTACAGAAGTGGCCATCACGGCCGACTATCCCAGCCTCCTTCCTGCCTCATATGTAAGTAGCCAGGAGACATTTCCTCCAAAGGAGCTTCCTCATTATGCCCCACCCGCCACACTATCTTGTGCTCCAAAGGGGAGGTGCTCGACGCGTCATATTGCACCAGAGGCGTCTCAGAAGAGAGCGGCGCCTGCGCCGGGCGGGTCTTCGAAGAGAAAGGCAAATGACAACACGGCAGAACCTTCCTCAAAGAGGAATGGCTTTAAATATGCCCTATGGCAGTCACATCGAACCATGATATTGTCCGTTGTGTTTTATCAGGAAGAGCGTTCGCTGGATCGTGTCCGAGGAGCCTGTCGGTCGCGCCCCCACCAATCAGGTTCCAGAACCTGCTTCTAGGGCGGGAACTAACACGGGAGTGATGCCGGATTGCCCTTCTGCAGAGGATTTGGATGATGTATCCGTCACGAACTCTGAGGTGGAGAGCGCCATGAATCATCGGCGCCAGAGGGCCGCTCTTCACGACCCCGGCTTTACAAAAGAGGCATTCAATGCCTTCAGCTCGGCTGATGCATACATCCGAGCTACTCAGGATGGGCTTGCCAGAGCCACGGATAAGCATTTGACAGATATGCGCGTAAGTACGCATTGTACAGATTTGGTAATCATATACTAGTAGCCCCCGAGACTTGAAGCAGTTGATACAACTGATTTAAGGATCATTGTATAATTAGGCGCTCACGGAGAAGAACAACCTGCTGTCTCAAGAGCTGGAAAAGTGTCGGACCCAGCTAGCTGTGGCTACTGCTGAATTGGAGAAATCCAAGGAGGCACCGCCTAGTAATGTTCCCCTCCATCTAGAAAAATATAATCATATACCAGTAATGTTAATACTGTTGTATTTTCCATGGCAGGATCGTTAGATCAACTGAAGAGGAACTGGAAGCCGCGCAGACGGGTAAACAACGGGCCAAAAAGCAACTGGCCGCTGGCGAACGTGTGTTGACACGGACCAGGAATGATAAGAACAAGCTGCAGGATGCCAACACCTGATACGTCTCCAACGTATCTATAATTTTTGATTGTTCCATGCTATTATATTATCTGTTTTGGATGTTTAATGGGCTTTACTATGCACTTTTATATTAATTTTGGGACTAACCTATTAACCGAAGGCCCAGTGCAAATTGCTGTTTTTTTGCCTATTTCAGTGTTTCGCAGAAAAGGAATATCAAACGGAGTCCAAACGGAATGAAACCTTCGGGAGAGTTATTTTTGGGACAAACGCAATCCAGGAGACTTGGAGTGGAGGTCAAGAAAGAACCGAGGAGGCCACGAGGAAGGAGGGCGCGGCTAGGGGGGTAGGCGCGCCCCCCACCCTCGTGGGCCCCTCATGGCTCCACCGACCTACTTCTTTCGCCTATATATACTCATATACCCCGAAAACATCCGAGAGCACCACGAAACCCTATTTCCACCGCCGCAACCTTCTGTATCCGTGAGATCCCATCTTGGAGCCTTTTCCGGCGCTCCGCCGGAGGAGGAATCGATCATGGAGGGCTTCTACATCAACACCATAGCCTCTTCGATGATGTGTGAGTAGTTTACCACAGACCTTTGGGTCCATAGTTATTAGCTAGATGGCTTCTTCTCTCCCTTTGGATCTCAATACAAAGTTCTCCTCGATCTTCTTGGAGATCTATTCGATGTAATTCTTTTTGCGGTGTGTTTGTTGAGATCCGATGAATTGTGGGTTTATGATCAACATTATCTATCAACAATATTTGAATCTTCTCTGAATTCTTTTGTGCATGATTTAATTATCTTTGCAAGTCTCTTCGAATTATCAGTTTGGTTTGGCCTACTAGATTGATCTTTCTTGCAATGGGAGAAGTGCTTAGCTTTGGGTTCAATCTTGCGGTGTCCTTTCCCGGTGACAGCAGGGGCAGCAAGGCACGTATTGTATTGTTGCCATCGAGGATAAAAAGATGGGGTTTATATCATATTGCTTGAGTCTATCCCTCTACATCATGTCATCTTGCCTAATGCGTTACTCTGTTCTTATGAACTTAATACTCTAGATGCATGCTGGATAGCGGTCGATGTGTGGAGTAATAGTAGTAGATGCAGAATCGTTTCGGTCTACTTGTCGCGGACGTGATGCCTATATACATGATCATGCCTAGATATTTTCATAACTATGCGCTATTCTATCAATTGCTCGACAGTAATTCGTTCACCCACCGTAAATTATGCTATCTTGAGAGAAGCCACTAGTGAAACCTATGGCCCCCGGGTCTATTTTCCATCATATTATTTTCCTATTAATTTACTATTCCTTCCGTCTTTTATTTTGCAGTCTTTACTTTCCAATCTATATCATAAAAATACCAAAAATATTTATCTTATTATCTCTATCAGATCTCACTTTTGCAAGTGGCCGTGAAGGGATTGACAACCCCTTTATCGCGTTGGTTGCAAGGTTCTTATTTGTTTGTCTAGGTACGAGGCGAGTTGTGCGTAACCTCCTACTGGATTGGTACCTTGGTTCTCAAAACCGAGGGAAATACTTACGCTACTTTGCTGCATCACCCTTTCCTCTTCAAGGGAAAACCAATGCATGCTCAAGAGGTAGCAACACCCTGCTGGGCGAAGAGCTAAAAGACATACGAGCCCAGCTAGCTGACGCTGTAAAGGAAAATAGGAGGCTACGGGGCGGCATATTCAGTATGTTCTGGAACTTTCCTTCATGTAATTCAGCAAAGAAATGAGCTGACAGATTTATGTCTGCAGGTATGCTGACTGGCCGTGAAGAGGAAATGTTCGGATCTCAAGGCGATCTGCTGCAAGAGCTGTCCCAACTGCACGAGCGAGCTCGGCAAGCAATGCGGAGCATTGCCAAGGCTTTGTGGCCATCCACCTCCCCTCCATGAAGTATGGAGGAGGTTGTGAAGCTATTCCTAGGATCTCAGTGGCGCTTTCGATTATGGAAGATATCGGCATGCGGAGAAGGTGCGCGAGAGGCCAGGGCCATGGTAAAAACACGATACACCAAGCTTGATCCGAATCATATGGCCCGGGTCGGACCTCGGGGGTCATATGGACAAGAAATTCCAGTTAGTTTGGTATATGACCAAGTAAAGATAGCCGCCAAGTTTTCCCAACAGGATTGTAAGCTAGACAGCCTGTTAGACGGCATAGAGGAAGAAGTTTTTGAGTCCAAGACTATGTACTTCAATTGACAAATTTGTCGCTAGCTGGATTGTAAAACGATTGTCATGGCAGACCTTTTCGCTTCGACCTCTGGACCCGAAGGGCAGAGTGTTTCCGAATACCAGAGCAACAATATAGACCGGGGTATGCATGGAAACCAGACGTAGGGGTCATAGTTGCTTGAACAGACAAGTTGTTTCCGTCTAGCTATGTTATATTACTTGTTGATTGTAAGAAACGTCTTCCAGGGAGAATAGTTCCGTTAAGGGTGTCTTTCCCTGGGTGAACATGCGTTAGTATGCGTGTCCGAACTGTGATTGAAAAATCACAGTACACGTAACATCTGGGGGTTTACAGTGTAATTAAGGTATAATGTCTTTAGTCCGCCGACCGAATATTCCCTTAAGAACGCTAGCTTTCGGCTTCACCCAGTCTGAGGTACAACTCCGGATGACCCAGCTGTAACAATCACAGAGGTGCTCCCTTTATGCCCTAGCTGAACAAACGGGAACGTAGGGCATAAGCACAGGAGCCAGGCAACCCAGCTTGGCCAAAACTTAAGTCATAACGGTGCATATAATGGCGAAGAAAAGGTACATATGAGGAAAGGACACATATGTGGTGAGCTTGATGCTCATAAAATAATAATAAGCTTTTGTAAAAGAAGCCCCCAGGTATTATGGGCGTATACATTTAATGATGTGTACGTCATAGGTGTGCGGTTTGGCCGAACAAGAGCTATAGAGCTAGAGAAAAAGTTAAAGAGAGAAAAAATGGAAACAAAGGGAGAAGAAGATGAACAAAGAGTCCAGCTCTAGGTGTAGAATCTTCGGAGCCTGGCAGCATTCCACGGGTTCGGCGCTAAGTGATTGTCCGATGCATCATGCAGGCGGTACACTCCTCCAGTGAGAACATCATCTATGATGAAGGGACCCTCCCACTTAGGCTTCAGTTTGTCCTTTTTCTTTTCTGGCAAGCGTAGAACGAGTTAACCAACATTATAAGTCTTGGCCCGCACTTCTCTGCTTTGGTATCTGCGAGGCTGTTGTTGATAGAATGCAGAACAATCTTTTGCAACGTCGCGCTCCTCCTCCAGGGCATCTAGACTGTCCTGCCGATCAAGCTCGGCCTCTCTCTCTTCATACATCCGCACTCGAGGTGAGTCATGAATGATGTCGCAGGAAAAAATGGCCTCTGCGCCGTACACCATGAAGAATGGTGTGTATCCGGTAGTGCGATTGGGCGTGGTCCGTAGCCCCTAGAGTACGGAGTCTAGCTCCTCAACCCAGTGCTTGTCTGATTCTTTCAAAGACCGCACTAGTCTAGGCTTGATGCCGCTCATGATAAGACCATTAGCTCGTTCGACTTGACCGTTTGTTTGTGGGTGATAGACGGAGGCGTAATCGAGCTTAATGCCCAGGTTAGCACATGAGGTTTTCACTTCATCGGCTGTGAAGTTGGAGCCGTTATCAGTGATGATGTTGTGTGGGACACCATAACGGTGCACGACACCGGATATAAAGTCTATCACTGGTCCGGCTTCGGCCTTTTTAACTGGTTTGGCCTCTATCCACTTGGTGAATTTATCTACCATGACCAGTAGATATTTTTTCTTATGGCTTCCTCCTTTAAGGGGTCTGACCATATCAAGCCCCCAGACCGCGAAAGGCCAAGTAATGGGGATTGTTTGCAGAGCGGTAGGCGGCATATGGCTTTGATTGGCGAAAAGCTGGCATCCGACACAACGTTGGACAAGGTCCTGTGCATCTGCTCGGGCCGTCGGCAAAAGGAAACCTGTACGGAAGGCTTGACTTACAAGGGCCCAAGCGCGGCGTGGTGACTACCAAGACCAGCATGGATTTCGGCCAGGAGCTGTCGTCCCTCTTCTTTGGAGAACCATCTTTGAAGGACTCCGGTAGCGCTTTTCTTGTAGAGCTCTCCGTCATGGACCTTGTAGGCTTTCGAGCGCCGAACAATGCAGCGAGCCTCATTCTGATCCTCGGGGAGCTCTCGTCTATTAAGGTAGGCCAAGAAGGATCCGGTCCATGGGGCAATTACTGCCATTATAAGATGGGCCGATGGTGTTATTTCGGTGGCTGAGCCCCCGATGATATCAGTATTGTGTTCGGAATCTGGGGGTATAATCGGATGCGGATTGGTGTTGCTGCTCTCACCCTGCCACACCACGGATGGCTTGAAGAGCCTTTCCAAAAAGATGTTAGGCGGTTCGGGGTCACGCTTGGCACCCATGCGAGCAAGGACATCCGCCGCTTGATTACTTTCTCGAGCCACATGATGGAATTCGAGTCCCTCGAAACGAGCAGATATTTTGAGTATGGCGTTACGATAGGCTGCCATCTTTGGATCTTTGGCGTCGAAGTCTCCATTTATTTGGGATATTGCGAGATTTGAATCCCCGTGCACCTCCACGCGTTGTATGCCCATGGAGGCAGCCATCCGAAGACCGTGCAATAAGGCCTCGTATTCGGCTGCATTGTTGGAGTCTGTGTATAATATTTGGAGTACATACTGGACTGTGTCTCCAGTGGGGGATGTTAAGACAACGCCCGCTCCTAAGCCGGCCAGCATTTTAGAGCCATCGAAGTGCATGACCCAGTTGGAATATGTGCCGTAATCTTTAGGGAGTTCGGCCTCTGTCCATTCGGCGACGAAGTCGGCCAATACTTGGGATTTGATGGCTCAGCGTGGTTTGTATGTGATGTCGAATGGCAGGAGCTCGATGGCCCACTTGGCAATCCGGCCTGTAGCATCGCGGTTGTTTATTATGTCATTGAGTGGTACTTCGGAAGCCACCGTGATGGAGCACTCTTGGAAGTAGTGTCGTAGCTTCCGGGATGCCATGAAGACCGCATATGCTATCTTTTGGTAATGAGGGTACCGGGATTTGCATGGTGTGAGGATAGTAGGTACGTAGTATACCAGTTTGTGAAGTGGGAATTTGTGTCTGTCCTCCTCTCGCTCAACGACGAGCACCACGCTCACCACCTGGTGTGTTGCAGAGATGTATAATAACATCGGCTCACCGACGTTCGGCGCGACCAGGATTGGGTTGCTCGCTAAAAGAGCCCTTATTTCTTCCAGTCCGGCCGTTGCCACATCCGTCCACTCGAAGTTGTCAGTGCGTCGGAGAAGGCGATAAAGTGGCAATGATTTTTCTCCTAGTCTGGAGATAAATCGGCTTAAAGCTGCCATGCATCCGGCTAGTTTTTGGACCTGTTTAAGGTCTGTTGGTGTAGCGAATTGTGATAGAGCTCGGATTTTGGCTAGATTTGCCTCAATTCCTCTATTGGAAATGATGAAGCATAGAAGTTTTCCAGCGGGAACGCCGAAAACACTTTTCTGGATTGAGCTTGATGCCATATGTACGGAGGTTGTCGAATGTCAGACGCAGGTCGTCTATTAATGACTTGGCATGCCTAGTCTTGATGACGACGTCATCCACAGATGCTTCAACTGTCTTGCCGAATTGTTTCTCTAGGCTTGTTTGAATTATGTGTTGGTAGGTGGCGCCGGCGTTTTTAAGCCCAAAGGGCATAGTGTTGAAGCAGAAAGGCCCGTATGGGTGATGAATGCCGTTGCGGCTTGATCGTACTCCTTCATTTTGATTTGATGGTATCCGGAGTATGCGTCGAGGAAACACAGTGAGTCGTGTCCTACAGTAGCATCAATAATCTAATCGATGCGGGGGAGGGGGAAGGGATCCTTAGGGCAGGCCTTGTTGAGGTCTTTGAAGTCGACGCATAGGCGCCAGGATTTATCCTTCTTTGGCACCATCACCAGGTTTGCTAGAGAGTCCGGGTGTTTTATTTCTCTGATGAATCCGGTCTCGATTAACTTGGCTAGCTCCTCCCCCATAGCTTGTCGTTTGGGTTCGGAAAAGCGCCGCAGTGTTTGCTTGACCGGCTTGTATCCCTTCAATATATTGAGGCTGTGTTCGGCCAACCTGCGTGGGATTCCTGGCATATCAGAAGGGTGCCACGCGAATATGTCCCAGTTCTCGCGCAGGAACGTTCGTAGTGCGGCATCGACTGTTGGGTCCAGCTGTGCCCCGATGGAAGTTGTCTTCTTAGGGTCCGTCGGGTGGACTTGAAATTTGACTATTTCGTCTGCTGGTTTGAAAGAGGTGGATTTGGGCTGCTTATCAAGGATTACGTTGTCCCTATCCACCATGGAGCGTAGTGCGGTTAACTCTTCGGCCGCGAGGGCCTCGGGCTGTGCCTTGAGGGCCAGGGATGCGGTTTTGTTTTCGGCGCGGAGGGCTATGTCCGGATCACCGGCGAGAGTGATAATACCATTGGGCCCGGGCATCTTGAGCTTCATATACCCATAATGAGGTATAGCTTGAAAGCGTGTGAATGCATCTCGGCCCAATAGGGCGTGATATCCACTGTTGAAAGGGGCCACTTGGAAGGTTATCTCTTCGGACCGATAGTTCTCCGGCGTGCCGAATACAACGTCAAGTGTAATTTTCCCCGCGCATTGCGCCTCCTGGCTGGGAATGATTCCTCGGAAGGTCGCATTACTTTGCTCGATGCGGCTCCTGTCTATTTCCATTTTGTTGAGTGTGTCCTCGTAGATGAGGTTTAGCCCGCTGCCGCCGTCCATGAGCACTTTAGTGAGCCGAAAGCCGTCCACAATTGGATTGAGGACCAAGGCGGCTGGTGCCCGGACTGACCAGAATTTTGGTTCGTCACTAGCATTGAAAGTTATGGCCATGTCGTTCCAGGGTTTATTGCTGCGACTTGGCAGACTTCGGTGAGGTCGCGGAGTGCCCTCTTGTGCCGATTGTTTGAAGCGAAAGTCTCGAAGACCGTCAATACTCTGAGGTCGTCGTCCTCCGGGGGGCGTTGCTCTGAGGTGTTTTTGGTGAGGATGTCCTCGCCGCTCTTGGCCACTTGCCGGAGTATCCAACATGCTCTAAGGTTGTGGGTTGGTACGGTATCTGGTGTCGTGTGTATTTTGCATGGCCTATCGAGCCATCCCTCCAGAACGGTTCCGCGTCCCGTAGTGGGCTTAGTTTTCTTCACTATGGGGTCGGGTGCCCCGCGAGGGTGCATCCTTTTTGCCCGCCAGAGGGGTTGAGTGGAGGCCGGTGGTTCCCAGCGAGCTGTTTGAGTTTTCCAGGCGCTTTCCATTACGCAGTACTTCTGTACTATGGTTGCCAAGTCAGCAATGTGTAATACACTACGGCGGTTGATGGCGTTGAGGATTCCTTCGTCCATGCAATTATTGCAGAATACTGCAATCGCGTCTTCGTCGCGGCAATCTTTAATCTTGTCTTTGACAAGGAGGAATCAGGCCCAAAAGTGATGCACTGTTTCCTGAGACTGTTGTCGTACGTAATGAGGTCGAATATATCCGGAGGAACGAAATTGCTTGGCGAATATTGCTTGTGGTGGGTGGGTGGCTTTAAATCCGAACCCTGGCCCAATTTGGAGTCCAGAGTTTGAAGAACTTCCGAGCTTATTAGTTCGGGCTCCGGGATGTTAAATGATTTTCCAGGCTCGACGCCCGATCCTAGGGATCGGAGGACCGGGAGTGTCGTCCCGGAGACAGGTATCCGGCTCTTCGAGCTCGAAAATCCGAACACAACTCGTTTTCAACATAGGGGAAGATTTGATGTTTTGCTCCTCTACGACCACTATCTGATGGGTGATTGGCGGAGATTTGATTTCTCTCTGATCAGGTTTAAGCCCAATCTGATCATAGTCTGTAGCGACCCCCATGGCGGCGATGCGATCCAGGAGTTCATTTAAGGACGACAACTCCGCCGGATCCATTCGTTTGGAGTATTCGGAGTCAACACAGATACGATTTTCGATGACCTGAGAAGTCATCATCGGCTTGACAATCGAGCGGGCGGTCATGGTAAAGCCGCCCAGCCGGAGGGTTGGGCCAGAGGCCAGGGCTCTTCCGGAGGTGATACTGTCCTTGATAACAAGGCGAGCCATCAATCCTATCTTCGACGTCACAGCGGAACTCTCAATGAAAGCACCAATGTTGGTGTCAAAACCAGCGGATCTCGGGTAGGGGGTCCCGAACTATGCGTCTAAGGTCGATGGTAATAGGAGACGGGGGACACGATGTTTACCCAGGTTTGGGCCCTCTTGATGGAGGTAATACCCTACTTCCTGCTTGATTGATCTTGATGAATATGAGGATTACAAGAGTTGATCTACCACGACATCGTAATGGCTAAACTCTAGATGTCTAGCCTGTATGACTGTGATTGCCTCTACGGACTAAACCCTCCGGTTTATATAGACACCGGAGGGGCCTAGGGTCATACAGAGTCGGTTTACAGAGGAAGGAATCTTCATATCCGAACGCCAAGCTTGCCATCCACGCAAAGGAGAGTCCCATCCGGACATGGGAGTGTCGTCTTCCGTCTTGTATCTTCATGGCCCATCAGTCCGGCCCACATCAAATAGGCCAGACGCCCGAGGACCCCTTAATCCAGGACTCCCTCAGCGACCTTCATCAATATCAAAGAATCATTTGCGAATAAAATATTTGTTATCGAAGGGGCCTCTCAACAAATTTTCACTCCTGCCAACTACCCCGATTCTTTAGCGTGAGATAAAAGGGTAGTCGGTGAGGGAGTCCTGGATTAAGGGGTCCTCGGGCGTCCGGACTATGTAACATGGGCCGGACTAATGGTCTATGAAGATACAAGACAGAAGACTTCTTCCCGTGTCTGGATGGGACTCTCCTTTGCGCGAATGGCAAGCTTGGCGTTCGGATATGTAGATTCCTTCCTTTGTAAACCGACTATGTACAACCCTAGGCCCCTCCGGTGTCTATATAAACCAGAGAGTTTAGTCCGTAGAGGCAATCACAATCATACAGGCTAGACATCTAGGGTTTAGCCATTATGATCTTGTGGTAGATCAACTCTTGTAATCCTCATATTCATCAAGATCAATCAAGCAGGAAGTAGGGTATTACCTCCATCAAGAGGGCCCGAACCTGGGTAAACATCGTGTCCCCCGTCTCCTATTACCATCGACCTTAGACGCACAGTTCGGGACCCCCTACCCGAGATCCGCCGGTTTTGACAACGACATTGGTGCTTTCATTGAGAGTTCCATTGTGTCGTCATCAGAAGGTTCGATGGCTCCATCGGTCACCTACAACAATGCTGCCCTGGGGGAGGTTTTCCTCCCCGGCCTGATCTTTGTGTTCGGCGGCTTCGCACTGCGGGCCAACTTGCTAGGCCATCTAGAGCAGATCGACAACTATGCCCCAGATCACCAGATCAGTTTTGGAAATCTGGACTATGTCGCTGATATCCGCGGAGACTTGATCTTTAAGGGTTCACGACCCCAACCTCCGCTCTGGCTTTAGATCCGGAGCGCATCGCCAGGTCCGAAGACGGGATTACTGGGCCCGCCGGACTATCTGCGGCCACTAAGCCCAGTACGGGAGAGCCGGAGATAGCAATGTCGCGGGCAACCATCATGGATCCGGACTCTTCTCCACTAACTGGCTCCAAACCCTCGGAGTCAGCATTGTGTGAGCTCGGCCAAGGAGTTTCCTTCCCGCCGCACTCCACGGATTTTCTTCTCCCTGGTCAAACCTCGCCTTTAAGCGAGGCTCTGGACTTGATGCGATCCCTCGTCATTATAGAGGAGCAATGTCCGAACTACGCCCAGCCCGGACTAGGGGCTGAGAGCGGGGAATTTTACGTCTCACCCACCACCCACTTCATAGCCGAAAACTCGCCGTTTATCGGACACTGGACGGCCACCGCTTCGTATGAAGTGTATATGGTGGATGATGCGTCCATTTTGCATCATGCTTTTATATCTATATTTATTGCATTATGGGCTGTTATTACACGTTATGTCACAATACTTATGCCTATTCTCTCTTATTTTACAAGGTTTACATGAAGAGGGAGAATGCCGACAGCTGGAAATCTGGGCTGGAAAAGGAGCAAATATTAGAGACCTATTCTGCACAGCTCCAAAAGTCCTGAAACTTCACAGAAGTTATTTTTGGAATTAATAAAAAATACTGGCGAAGGAATCCACCAGAGGGGGCCCACACCCTGGCCACGAGGGTGGGAGGCGCGCCCTACCCCCCTGAGGGCGCCCCTGCCTTGTGGGCCCCCTGGCAGGCCTCCGGTGCCCATCTTCTGCTATATGAAGTCTTTTACCCTGGAAACAATCATAAGCAAGCTTTCGGGAAGAAACTCCGCTGCCACGAGGCGGAACCTTGGCGGAACCAATCTAGGGCTCCGGCAGAGCTGTTCTGCCGAGGAAACTTCCCTCTGGGTGGGGGAAATCATCACCAACGATCCTCTCATCAGGAGGGGGTCAATCTTCATCAACATCTTCACCAGCACCATCTCCTCTCAAACCCTAGTTCATCTCTTGTATCCAATCTTTGTCCCAAAGCCTCAGATTGGTACCTGTGGGTTGCTAGTTGATTACTCCTTGTAGTTGATGCTAGTTGGTTTATTTGGTGGAAGATCATATGTTCATATCCTTTATGCATATTAATACCCCTCTGATTATGAACATGAATATGATTTTTGAGTAGTTACTTTTGTTCCTGAGGACATGGGAGAAGTCTTGCTATAAGTAGTCATGTGAATTTGGTATTCGTTCGATATTTTGATGAGATGTATGTTGTCTGTCCTCTAGTGGTGTTATGTGAATGTCGACTACATGACACTTCACCATTGTTTGGGCCTAGAGGAAGGCATTGGAAGTAATAAGTAGATGATGGGTTGCTAGAGCGACAGAAGCTTAAACCCTAGTTTATGAGTTGCTTCGTAAGGGGCTGTTTTGGATCCATATGTTTCATGCTATGGTTAGGTTTACCTTAATACTTCTTCTGTAGTTGCGGATGCTTGCAATAGGGCTTAATCATAACTGGGATGCTTGTCCAAGAAAGGATAGCACCCATGCACCGGTCCACCCACACACCAAATTATCAAAGTAACGAACGTGAATCATATGAGCGTGATGAAAACTAGCTTGACGATAATTCCCATGTGTCCTCGGGAGCGCTTTTCTCTATATAAGAGTTTGTTCAGGCTTGTCCTTTGCTACAAAAAGGATTGGGCCAACCTTGTTTACTTTCATTACTTGTTACCCGTTACAAATTACCTCATCACAAAACTACCTCTTACCAATAATTTCAGTGCTTGCAGAGAATACCTTACTGAAAACCGCTTGTCATTTCCTTCTGCTCCTCGTTGGGTTCGACACTCTTACTTATCGAAAGGACTACGATAGATACCCTATACTTGTGGGTAATCAAGACTCTTTTCTGGCGCCGTTGCCGGGGAGTGAAGCGCCTTTGGTAGGTGGAATTTGGTAAGGAAAAAATTATATAGTGTGCTGAAATTTACTGTCACTTGTTACTATGGAAAGTAATCCTTTGAGGGGCTTGTTCGGGGTATCTTCACCCCGACTAGTAGAGAAAAGAGTTTCTCCTCAACCTACCGAACCTACTGAAAATGTTTAATTTGAAATTCCTTCGGGTATGATAGAGAAACTGCTAGCTAGTCCTTTTACAGGAGATGGAACATTACATCCCGATCTGCACCTAATCTATGTGGACGAAGTTTGTGGATTATTTAAGCTTGCAGGTATGCCCGAGGATGTTATCAAGAAGAAGGTCTTCCCTTTATCTTTGAAGAGAGGGGCATTGACATGGTTTAGGCTATGTGATGATATGGGATCATGGAACTACAACCGATTGAAATTGGAATTTCATCAGAAGTTTGATCCTATGCATCTGGTTCATCGTGATCGTAATTATATATATATAATTTTTGGCCTCGCGAAGGAGAAAGCATCGCTCAAGCTTAGGGGAGGCTTAAGTCAATGTTATATTCATGCCCCAATCATGAGCTCTCAAGAGAAATGATTATTCAAAAATTTATGCTCGGCTTTCTCTCAATAATCGCTCCATGCTCGATACTTCTTGTATTGGATCTTTTATGATGAAGACTGTTGAATTCAAATGGGATTTATTGGAAAGAATTAAACGCAACTCTAAAGATTGGGATCTCGACGAAGGTAAGGAGTCAGGTATAACACCTAAGTTTGATTGTGTTAAATCTTTTATGGATACCGATGTTTTCCGTGAATTTAGCACTAAATATGGACTTGACTCTGAGATAGTAGCTTCTTTCTGTGAATCCTTTGCTACTCATGTTGATCTCCCTAAGGAGAAGTGGTTTAAATATAATCCTCCCATTGAACTAAAAGTACTTGTACCTATTAAAGTTGAAGAAAAGACTATCACTTATAATGATCCTGTCGTTCCTACTGCTTATATTGAGAAACCACCTTTCCCTGTTAGAATAAAGGATCATGCTAAAGCTTCAACTGTGGTCAATAAAAGTAACATTAAGACACCCAAACCCCCTGAGCAAATTAAAGTTGAACCTAGTATTGCTATGGTTAAAGATCTCTTGGCTGATAATATTGATGGGCATGTTATTTACTTCTGTGAGGAAACTGCTAGAATTGCTAGACCTGATACTAAAAATAAACATAGACCTGTTGTAGGCATGCCTGTTATTTCTGTTAAAATAGGAGATCATTGTTATCATGGCTTATGTGATATGAGTGCTAGTGCAAGTGCAATAAATCATTCCTTATATAAAGAAATTATGCATGATATTGCACCTGCTGAGATAGAAGAAATTGATGTTACAATCAAGCTTGCCAATAGAGACACTATTTCACCAGTTGGGATTGTTAGAGGTGTTGAAGTCTTGTGTGGGAAAGTTAAATATCCTGCTGATTTTCTTGTTCTTGGTTCCCCACAAGATAGCTTTTGTCCCATTATATTTGGTAGACCCTTCTTGAATACTGTTAATGCTAGGATAGACTGCGAAAAGGATGTTGTTACTATTGGTTTGGGGGATATGTCTCATGAGTTTAACTTTGCTAAATTTCGTAGACAACCCCGTGACGAGGAATTGCCTAGTAAAGATGAAATTATTGGTCTTGCTTCTATTGTCGTGCCTCCTAATGACCCTTTAGAACAATATTTGCTAGACCATGAAAATGATATGTTTATGAATGAAAGAAGGGAAATAGATGAAGTATTCTTTAAACAGGCACCTATTTTGAAACACAACTTGCCTGTTGAAATCCTAGGGGATCCTCCTCCACCCAAGGGTGATCCCATGTTTGAGCTTAAACCATTACCTGATACTCTTAAATATGCTTATCTTGATGAGAAGAAGATATATCCTGTTATTATTAGTGCTAACCTTTCAGAGCATGAAGAAAAGAAATTATTGAAAACTCTGAAGAAGCACCGTGCTGCTATTGGATATACTCTTGATGATCTTAAGGGCATTAGTCCCACTCTATGCCAGCACAAAATAAAATTGGAGAAAGACGCTAAACCAGTTGTTGATCACCAACGACGGTTAAATCCTAAGATGAAAGAAGTGGTAAGGAAAGAAATACTAAAGCTTCTGGAGGCAGGTATAATTTATCCCGTTGCTGATAGTCAGTGGGTAAGTCCTGTCCATTGTGTCCCTAAGAAGGGAGGTATTACTGTTGTTCCTAATGATAAAGATGAATTGATCCCACAAAGAATTATTACAGGTTATAGAATGGTAATTGATTTCCGCAAATTAAATAAAGCTACTAAAAAGGATCATTACCCTTTACCTTTTATTGATCAAATGCTAGAAAGATTATCCAAACATACACATTTTTGCTTTCTAGATGGTTATTCTGGTTTCTCTCAAATACCTGTGTCAAAAGAGGATCAAGAAAAGACCACTTTTACTTGCCCTTTCGGTACCTTTGCTTATAGACGTATGCCTTTTGGTTTATGTAATGCACCTGCTACCTTTCAAAGATGCATGATGGCTATATTCTCTGATTTTTGTGAAAAGATTGTTGAGGTTTTCATGGATGATTTCTCCGTATATGGAACTTCTTTTGATGATTGCTTGAGCAACCTTGATCGAGTTTTGCAGAGATGTGAAGAAACTAACCTTGTCTTGAATTGGGAGAAGTGCCACTTTATGGTTAATGAAGGTATTGTCTTGGGGCATAAAATTTCTGAAAGAGGTATTGAAGTTGACAAAGCTAAAGTTGATGCTATTGAAAAGATGCCGTGTCCCAAGGACATTAAAGGTATAAGAAGTTTCCTTGGTCATGCCGGTTTTTATAGGAGGTTCATTAAGGACTTCTCAAAATCTCCAGGCCTCTGACTAATCTCTTACAAAAAGATATTCCTTTTGTCTTTGATGATGATTGTGTAGAAGCATTTGAAATACTTAAGAAAGCATTGATTTCTGCACCTATTGTTCAGCCACCTGATTGGAATTTACCCTTTGAAATTATGTGTGATGCTAGTGATTATGCTGTAGGTGCTGTTCTAGGACAAAGAGTTGATAAGAAATTAAATGTTATCCAATATGCTAGTAAAACTCTAGACAATGCCCAGAGAAATTATGCTACTACTGAAAAAGAATTTTTAGCAGTTGTATTTGCTTGTGATAAGTTCAGACCTTATATTGTTGATTCTAAAGTAACTGTTCACACTGATCATGCTGCTATTAAATATCTTATGGAAAAGAAAGATGCTAAACCTAGACTTATTAGATGGGTTCTCTTGCTACAAGAATTTGATTTGCATATTATTGATAGAAAGGGAGCTGAGAACCCCGTTGCAGACAACTTGTCTAGGTTAGAGAATGTTCTTGATGACCCACTACCTATTGATGATAGCTTTCCTGATGAACAATTAGCTGTCATAAATGCTTCTCGTACTGCTCCATGGTATGCTGATTATGCTAATTATATTGTTGCTAAATTTATACCACCTAGTTTCACATACCAGCAAAAGAAAAAGTTTTTCTATGATTTAAGACATTACTTCTGGGATGACCCACACCTTTATAAAGAAGGACTAGATGGTTTTATTAGACGTTATATACCTGAGCATGAACAGGAACAGATCCTACGCAAGTGTCACTCCGAAGCTTATGGAGGACACCACGCTGGAGATAGAACTGCGCATAAGGTATTGCAATCCGGTTTTTATTGGCCTACTCTCTTCAAAGATGCCCGTAAGTTTGTCTTATCTTGTGATGAATGTCAAAGAATTGGTAATATTACCAGACGTCAAGAAATGCCTATGAATTATTCACTTGTTATTGAACCATTTGATGTTTGGGGCTTTGATTATATGGGACCGTTTCCTTCCTCTAATGGGTATACACATATTTCAGTTGCTGTTGATTACGTTACTAAGTGGGTAGAAGTTATTCCAACTAGTAGTGCTGATCATAACACCTCTATTAAGATGCTTAAAGAAGTTATTTTTCCGAGGTTTGGAGTCCCTAGATATTAATGACTGATGGTGGTTCACATTTTATTCATGGTGCTTTTCGTAAAATGCTTGCTAAGTATGATGTTAATCATAGAATTGCATCTCCATATCACCCGCAGTCTAGTGGTCAAGTAGAATTGAGTAATAGAGAGCTCAAATTAATTTTGCAAAAGACTGTTAATAGATCTAGAAAGAATTGGTCCAAGAAACTTGATGATGCATTATGGGCCTATAGAACTGCATATAAAAATCCTATGGGTATGTCTCCGTATAAAATGGTTTATGGAAAAGCATGTCACTTACCTCTCGAACTAGAACATAAGGCATATTGGGCCATTAAAGAGCTCAATTATGATTTCAAACTTGCCGGTGAGAAGAGGCTATTTGACATTAGCTCACTTGATGAATGGAGAACTCAGGCCTATGAGAATGCCAAATTATTTAAAGAAAAGGTTAAAAGTTGGCATGACAAAAGGATACAAAAGCGTGAGTTTAATATAGGTGATTATGTGTTGCTATTCAACTCTCGTTTAAGATTTTTTGCAGGAAAACTTCTCTCTAAATGGGAAGGTCCTTACGTTATCGAGGAGGTCTATCGTTCCGGTGCCATAAAAATCAACAACTTCGAAGGCACAAATCCGAAGGTGGTGAACGGTCAAAGAATCAAACAGTATATCTCAGGTAATCCTATAAATGTTGAAACTAATGTTATTAAAACTGTAACCCCAGAGGAATACATAAGGGACACTTTCCGGAACGTTTCAGACTCCGAAAAGGAATAAGTAGGTGGTACGGTAAGTAAACCGACTCCAAAACAGTTCTAATGGCAATTTTTCTCCGTTTTGGAATATTTAAGAAAATAGGAAAATAAGAAGTAGTCCGGGAAGGACACGAGGCGTCCACGAGGGTGGAGGGCGCGCCCTACCTCCCTGGGCGTGCCCCCTGCCTCGTGGGCACCACGTGTGCTCTCCAGACTCCGCTTTCTTGCACGATACTTCTTTTGGTCGGTAAAAATTCATTATATAATCTCCCGAAGGTTTTGACCACTGTACCACGCAAATATCCTCTGTTTTCGTTTCGAGCTATTTTCTGCCAGGGTTGTCAAGGCCAGGCATTATGTCGTCCCCCTCCTCCAACAATGGTGACAACAATGCTTGGCTAATGAAGATAGAGCTGAAGAGAGAAGAACCCGGGAAGATCAACAAGGATGATGGGATCAAGAAGGCCATGGAGGACCAAGTTCCGGCAGCAGAAGACATCCTTCAACTTGATCACAATCTTCTTACCCCAACTGAGATCGAAGCTTTCAAGATGATTGAGTTAGCTCGTATACAAAACAAGTATCTCACACGTGAAAATATTTTGTTGAAGGAGCATATCAGCGCACTCAAGGGCATTATCATCAAATTGGAGGACCTCCTATGCTCGATGTGCGACTATCCATCATCACCTCCATCTCCTTCACCAGCAAAAGAGACATAATCACATGGGTATGGGCACTCCCCTTGGCAACTGCCATGCTTGGGGGAGGTGCCCCGGTATCGTATCACCATCACACTCCTATATTTACCGTTTTTCTTAGTTCGATCCTTTTGGTAATATCTTGATCTAGTAGAATAAAGTTTTAGTATGATTTAGTTTTGAGTTTTGCCTTATGATCCTTCTATGTAATCGAGTCCGTGAGCTATATATAATAAAGATTAGTGTTGAGTCAAGGGCTTGATTATCTTTCTATGATCGTGAGGGAATAAAAGAAAAAGAAAGAATAAAAAGAAGTAAAGAGATCATATTGATCTTATGGAGAGTAATGACTTCACATATAAAGAGTGTGATGAATAAAAGTTGTTGAGAGTTGACAAACATAGTTTTGGTCATCGTTGCAATTAATAGGAAGTAATAAAGAAAGAGAGGTTTTCACATATAAATATACTATCTTGGACATCTTTTATGATTGTGAGCACTCATTAAAATATGACATGCTAAAGAGTTGATGTTGGACAAGGAAGACAACATAATGGGTTATGTTTTCTTATATCCGAAATAAAGTATATTGTCATGGATCATCCAACATGTTGAGCTTGCCTTTCCCCTCATGCTAGCCAAATTCTTTGCACCAAGTAGAGATACTACTTGTGCTTCCAAATATCCTTAAACCCAGTTTTGCCATGAGAGTCCACCATATCTACCTATGGATTGAGTAAGATCCTTCAAGTAAGTTGTCATGTTGCATTGTAATAAAAATTTCTCTCTAAATATGTATGATTTATTAGTGTGGAGAAAATAAGCTTTATACGATCTTGTGATATGGAAGCAATAAAAGCGACGGACTGCATAATAAAGGTCCATATCACAAGTGGCAATATAAAGTGACGTTCTTTTGCATTAAGATTTCGTGCATCCAACCATAAAAGCACATGACAACCTCTGCTTCCCTCTGTGAAGGGCCTATCTTTTACTTTTGTCTTTACCTTATGCAAGAGTCATGGTGATCTTCACCTTTCCTTTTTACATTTTATCCTTTGGCAAGCACCTTGTGTTGGAAAGATCCTGATATATATATATATCCAATTGGATGTAAGTTAGCATGAATTATTACTGTTGACATTACCCTTGAGGTAAAAGGTTGGGAGGCAACACTATAAGCCCCTATCTTTCTCTGTGTCCGATTAAAACTCCATACCCATAAGTATTGCGTGAGTGTTAGCAATTGTGAAAGACTAAATGATAGTTGAGTATGTGGACTTGCTGAAAGCTCTTATATTGACTCTTTCCGATGTTATGATAAATTGCAATTGCTTCAATGATCGAGATCATAGTTTGTTAGTTCTCAATGAAGTTTCTGATTCATACTTGACACTGTGAATAGATTATTACTTGAGCATAAGAAATCATATGACAATGTCCATATATGTTGATGTTATAAGAATGATCATGAAGCCCTCATGTCCGTATTTTATTTTATTGACACCTCTATCTCTAAACATGTGGACATATTTATCGTTATCGGCTTCCGCTTGAGGACAAGCGAGGTCTAAGCTTGGGGGAGTTGATACGTCCATTTTGCATCATGCTTTTATATCTATATTTATTGCATTATGGGCTGTTATTACACGTTATGTCACAATACTTATGCCTATTCTCTCTTATTTTACAAGGTTTACATGAAGAGGGAGAATGCCGGCAGCTGGAAATCTGGGATGGAAAAGGAGCAAATATTAGAGACCTATTCTGCACAGCTCCAAAAGTCCTGAAACTTCACGGAAGTTATTTTTGGAATTAGTAAAAAATACTGGCGAAAGAATCCACCAGAGGGGGCCCACACCCTGGCCACAAGGGTGGGGGGCCCGTCCAACCCCCATGGGCGCGCCCTCCTGCCTCGTGGGCCCCCTGGCAGGGCTCCCGTGCCCATATTCTGCTATGTGAAGCCTTTTACCCTGGAAAAAATCATAAGCAAGCTTTCAGGAAGAAACTCCGCCGCCACAAGGCGGAACCTTGGCGGAACCAATCTAGGGCTCCGACAGAGCTGTTCTGCCGGGGAAACTTCCCTCCGGTAGGGGGAAATCATCACCAACGATCCTCTCATCGGGAGGGGTCAATCTTCATTAACATCTTCACCAGCACCATCTCCTCTCAAACCCTAGTTCATCTCTTGTATCCAATCTTTGTCCCAAAGCCTCAGATTGGTACCTGTGGGTTGCTAGTAGTGTTGATTACTCCTTGTAGTTGATGCTAGTTGGTTTATTTGGTGGAAGATCATATGTTCAGATCCTTTATGCATATTAATACCCCTCTGATTATGAACATGAATATGATTTGTGAGTAGTTACTTTTGTTCCTAAGGACATTGGAGAAGTCTTGCTAGAAGTAGTCATGTGAATTTGGTATTCGTTCGATATTTTGATGAGATGTATGTTGTCTCTCCTCTAGTGGTGTTATGTGAACGTCGACTACATGACACTTCACCATTGTTTGGGCCTAGAGGAAGGCATTGGGAAGTAATAAGTAGATGATGGGTTGCTAGAGTGACAGAAGCTTAAACCCTAGTTTATGAGTTGCTTCGTAAGGGGCTGATTTGGATCCATATGTTTCATGCTATGGTTAGGTTTACCTTAATAATTCTTTTGTAATTGCGGATGCTTGCAATAGGGGTTAATCATAAGTGGGATGCTTGTCCAAGAAAGGAAAGCACCCAAGCACCGGTCCACCCACATACCAAATTATCAAAGTAACGAACGCGAATCATATGAGCGTGATGAAAACTAGCTTGACGATAATTCCCATGTGTCCTCGGGAGCGCTTTTCTCTATATAAGAGTTTGTCCAGGCTTGTCCTTTGCTACAAAAAGGATTGGGCCACCTTGCTGCACCTTGTTTACTTTCATTACTTGTTAACAGTTACAAATTATCTTATCACAAAACTACCTGTTACCGATAATTTCAGTGCTTGCAGAGAATACCTTACTAAAAACCGCTTGTCATTTCCTTCTGCTCCTCGTTGGGTTCGACACTCTTACTTATCGAAAGGACTACGATAGATCCCCTATACTTGTGGGTCATCAGTGGACACACCCAAAGAGGGTAACGGCGATAACGAGAAGAATCCAGTCGAGGATAAACCTCCTGAGATACAACCAAAGCGCCGACGTCAGCGGCACCGCTCTAAATCACGCCGTGGAAAAGACAGCAATACCGGCACAACCAAGAACACTCCAGACGATGCCGAAGACGAAGAACCCGTCGAGCCAACCTCTGAACAGGACGATCGGGAAGATGGGCATGTTAGCCCTGATGAACAGTCCGTAAACGAAGACTCGGAGGACAGCAATTATCTTCCACTCTCCGAGGATGAGGTGAGCCTCGGCAACGAAGACTTTATCGTGCCGGAGGTAACTCTCGAGCAGGAGCGCTTTAAGCGCCGGCTAATAGCCACTGCAAGGAGCCTGAAAAAGAAGCAGCAACAGCTTCAAGCTGACCAAGATTTACTCAACGACAGGTGGACTAACGTCCTGGCAGCCGAGGAATACAGCCTCGAGCGCCCAACCAAAGGTTACCCGAAGCATAAACTTCTACCTCAATTCGACGATGATGCAGTGGACCCCGTACCATTAGCGTGTAACACACCTGACCGACCACCGCGTGGTCGGGACAAAACGGCAATTCAGGCCGAACACTAGCCCATACCACCTCGCCATAAAGGTAGAGATATAACAGCTCAGGGATATACATATGACCTGCGGCAGGACCTGGACAGTAGAGCAGGTCAGACCAGATCGATCTACGGATCGCGGGGGCGTGCCCCGACGCGCGATGACGGCTATCTAGCCGGACGTGACAAGCATAATCACGTCCGGGCCGAAAACTGCAGACGGACTCCATCGGAGCTACGTCGCGACTTGGCCCGATATAGAAGCGCCGCACACCCCCTCTACTTTACTCATGAAGTAATGGAGCATGAATTTCCAGAAGGGTTTAAACCCGTGAATATCGAATCATATGATCGAACAACAGATCCCGCGGTATGGATTGAGGATTTTCTCCTCCATATTCATATGGCCCGCGGCGATGATCTTCATGCCATCAAATACCTCCCGCTAAAAATCAAGGGACCAGCTCGGCACTAGTTGAACAGCCTGCCTGAAAACTCCTGATACGTCTCCAATGTATCTATAATTTTTTATTGTTCCATGCTATTATATATTCTATTTTGGATGTTTAATGGGCTTTATTATGCACTTTTATATTATTTTTGGGACTAACCTATTAACCGGAGGCCCAGCCCAAATTGCTGTTTTTTGCCTATTTCAGTGTTTCGAAGGAAAAGGATATCAAACGGAGTCCAAACAGAATGAAACCTTCGGGAACGTGATTTTTTAAACAAACGTGATCCAGAGGACTTGGAGTGGACGTCAAGCAATAAACGAGGAGGCCACGAGGCAGGGGGCGCGCCTACCCCCCTGGGCGCGCCCTCCACCCTCGTGGGCCCCTCGTGGCTCCACCTACCTACTTCTTCCTACTATATATACCTACGTACCCCCAAACCATCGAGGAGCGCCACGAAAACCTAATTCCACCGCCGCAACCTTCTGTACCCGTGAGATCTCATCTTGGGGCCTTTTCCGGTGCTCCGCCGGAGGGGGCATTATCACCGAGGGCTTCTACATCAACACCATAGCCTCTCCGATGATGTGTAAGTAGTTTACCTCAGACCTTCGGGTCCATAGTTATTAGCTAGATGGCTTCTTCTCTCTCTTTGGATCTCAATACAAAGTTCTCCTCGATTCTCTTGGAGATCTATTCGATGTAATCTTCTTTTGCGGTGTGTTTGTCGAGATTCGATGAATTGTGGGTTTATGATCAAGATTATCTATGAACAATATTTGAATCTTCTCTGAATTCTTTTATGTATGATTGGTTATCTTTGCAAGTCTCTTCGAATTATCAGTTTGGTTTGTCCTACTAGATTGATCTTTCTTACAATGGGAGAAGTGCTTAGCTTTGGGTTCAATCTTGCGGTGCTCGGTCCCAGTGACAGTAGGGAAAACGATATGTATTGTATTGTTGCCATCGAGGTTAAAAAGATGGGATTTATATCATATTGCATGAATTTATCCCTCTACATCATGTCATCTTGCTTAAAGCGTTACTCTGTTCTTATGAACTTAATACTCTAGATGCATGCTGGATAGCGGTCGATGTGTGGATTAATAGTAGTAGATGCAGGCAGGAGTCGGTCTACTTGTCACGGACGTGATGCCTATATACATGATCATACCTAGATATTCTCATAATTATGCAATTTTCTATCAATTGCTCGACAGTAATTTTTTTACCACTATAATACTTATGCTATCTTGAGAGAAGCCACTAGTGAAACCTATGGCCCCCGGGTCTATTCTCCATTATATTAATCTCCCGTCAACAAGCTATTTCTTGCACCGTTTATTTTGCTTTCTTTACTTTTAGTTTTTATCATAAAAATACCAAAAATATTATCTTATCATCTCTATCAGATCTCACTTTTGCAAGTGGCCGTGAAGGGATTGACAACCCCTTTATCGCGTTGGTTGCAAGGTTCTTATTTGTTTGTGTAGGTACGAGGGACTTGCGTGTGGCCTCCTACTGGATTGATACCTTGGTTCTCAAAAACTGAGGGAAATACTTACGCTATTTTGCTGCATCACCCATTCCTCTTCAAGGGAAAACCAACGCAGTGCTCGAGAGGTAGCAAGAAGGATTTCTGGCGCCGTTGTCGGGGAGTCTACGCACAAGTCAAGACATACCAAGTACCCATCACAAACTCTTATCCCTCGCATTACATTATTTGCCATTTGCCTCTCGTTTTCCTCTCCCCCACTTCACCCTTGCCGTTTTATTCGCCCTCTTTTCCGTTCGCCTCTTTTCACTTGCCTCTTGTTGGTTGTTGCCCTTATGGCCCTGCCTAGATTTGGTGATCTTCACCTTAAAAGGTTGGAAGAGATTGAAAGCAACATCAGAAGCTTTATGACTTTACAATTTGAGCATAATAATTTCTTTAGAAACAAGCTTAAGGAACAACAAGGCTTTATGGAGTACATGAATAAAGAACTTGATGACATGTCTAAGGAATTTTATGGTTTGAAATCTCATATTGCTCATCTTGAAAAATTAATAGCTGAAATTTCAGATAAGCACGCCACCTTAGTTAATAAGATGGCCGCCAAACCGGAAAGTTTTTATGAGAATAAAGATGAAGATCTAAAAGTTATTGATGTGTCCCCTATTAAATCCTTGTTTTGCAATATGAATCTTGATAATGATGGGACTGGAGATGAGTCAACTTTAGTTAGAAGGCGTCCCAAAAATTTGGAGTTTTTAGATCTTGATGCAAAAATTGGTAAAAGTGGGATTGAAGAGGTCAAAACTTTAGATATCAATGAACCCACTATTTTGGATTTCAAGGAATTTAATTATGAGAATTGCTCTTTGATAGATTGTATTTCCTTGTTGCAATCCATGCTAAATTCTCCGCATGCTTATAGTCAAAATAAAGCTTTCACTAAACATATCGTTGGTGCTTTGATGCAATATTATGAAGAAAAACTTGAGTTGGAAGTTTCTATCCCTAGAAAAATTTATGATGAGTGGGAACCTACTATTAAAATTAAAATTAAAGATCATGAATGCTATGCTTTGTGTGATTTGGGTGCTAGTGTTTCCACAATTCCAAAAACTTTGTGTGATTTGCTAGGTTTCCGTGAATTTGATGATTGTTCTTTAAACTTGCACCTTGCGGATTCCACCATTAATAAACCTATGGGAAGAATTAATGATGTTCGTATTGTTGCAAATAGGAATTATGTGCCCGTAGATTTCATTGTTCTTGATATAGATTGCAATCCTTCATGTCCTATTATTCTTGGTAGACCTTTCCTTAGAACGATTGGTGCAATTATTGATATGAAGGAAGGAAATATTAGATTCCAATTTCCGTTAAAGAAAGGCATGGAACACTTTCCTAGAAAGAAAATAATCACCTTATGAATCTATTATGAGAGCTACTTATGGATTGCCTACCAAAGATGGCAACACCTAGATCTATCCTCGCTTTTATGCCTAGCTAGGGGCGTTAAACGATTGCGCTTGTTGGGAGGCAACCCAATTTTATTTTAGTTTTTTGCTTTTTGGTTCTGTTTAGGAATAAATAATCTATATAGCCTCTGGTTAGATTTGGTTTTGTGTTTTAATTAGTATTTGTGCCCAGTAAAACCTATAGGATCTTCTTGGATGATAGTTATTTGATCTTGCTGAAAAATTCCAGAAACTTTCTGTTCACGAAAACAATTGTTTAAAATCACCAGAACGTGATAAAATACTGATTCAAATTGCAGTAGATCAATAAACAAATGGTCCAGGTCTTCCTATTTTGGTAGAATTTTTGGAGTTCCAGAAGTTTGCGTTAGTTACAGATTACTACAGACTGTTCTGTTTTTGACAGATTCTGTTTTTTGTGTGTTGTTTGCTTATTTTGATGAATCTATGGCTAGTAAAAGAGTTTATAAACATAGAAAAGTTGGAATACGGTAGGTTTAACACCAATATAAATAAGGAATGAGTTCATTACAGTACCTTGAAGTGGTGTTTTGTTTTCTTTCGCTAACGGAGCTCACGAGATTTTCTGTTAAGTTTTGTGTTGTGAAGTTTTCAAGTTTTGGGTAAGATTTGATGGATTATGGAACAAGGAGTGGCAAGAGCCTAAGCTTGGGGATGCCCAAGGCACCCCAAGGTAAAATTCAAGGACAACCAAAAGCCTAAGCTTGGGGATACCCCGGAAGGCATCCCCTCTTTCGTCTTCGTCTATCGGTAACTTTACTTGGGACTATATTTTTATTCACCACATGATATGTGTTTTGCTTGGAGCGTCTTGTATGATTTGAGTCTTTGTTTTTTTTTGTTTACCCCATTCATCCTCGCTGTACACATCTTTTGAGAGAGACACACATGATTCGGAATTTATTAGAATACTCTATGTGCTTCACTTATATCTTTTGAGCTATATAGTTTTTGCTCTAGTGCTTCACTTATATCTTTTAGAGCACGGTGGTGGTTTTGTTTTATAGAAATTATTGATCTCTCATGCTTCACTTATATTATTTTGAGAGTCCTACAAAACAGCATGGTAATTTGCTTAAATTTTGAAATTAGTCCTAATATGATAGGCATCCAAGATTAGTAAAAACTTTCTTATAAGTGCGTTGAATACTAACAGAAGTTTGATGCTTGATGATTGTTTTGAGATATGGAGGTAGTGATATTAAAGTTGTGCTAGTTGACTAATTGTGATTTTGAGAAATACTTGTGTTGAAGTTTGCAAGTCCCGTAGCATGCACGTAAGGTAAACGTTGTGTAACAACTTTGAAACATGAGGTGTTCTTTGATTGTCATCCTTATGAGTGGCGGTCGGGGACGAGCGATGGTCTTTTCCTACCAATCTATCCCCCTAGGAGCATGCGCGTAGTGCTTGGTTTTTGATGACTTGTAGATTTCGCAATAAGTATGTGAGTTCTTTATGACTAATGTTGAGTCCATGGATTATACGCACTCTCACCCTTTGAAAGGATCGAGAAGAGGTGTCTAGAGGGGGGTGAATAGACTCTAAGTAAGAAAAGTTGCAGTTTTTAATTTCTTTAAGTTGAAGTGGAGTTTTGGCACAAGTTTAAACATTCACAATACATATCAAGCAAGCATGACAAGAGTATATGAGCAGCGGAAAGTAAAGCATGCAAATTGCAAGAATGTAAAGGGATGAGATTGGAGTGTGCAAACGCAATTTGGAGACACGGAGATTTTTTATCCGTGGTTCCGATAGGTGGTGCTATCGTACATCCACGTTGATGGAGACTTCAACCCACGAAGGGTAACAGTTGCGCGAGTCCACGGAGGGCTCCACCCACAAAGGGTCCACGAAGAAGCAACCTTGTCTATCCCACCATGGCCGTCGCCCACGAAGGACTTTCCTCACTCGGGTAGATCTTCACGAAGTAGGCGATCTCCTTGCCCTTACAAACTCCTTGGTTCAACTCCACAATCTTGACGGAGGCTCCCAAGTGACACCTAACCAATCTAGGAGACACCACTCTCCAAGAGGTAATAGATGTTGTGTTGATGATGAATTCCTTGCTCTTGTGCTTCAAATGATAGTCTCCCCAACACTCAACTCTCTCTCATAGGATTGGATTTGGTGGAAAGATGATTTGAGTGGAAAGCAACTTGGGGAAGGCTAGAGATCAAGATTTATGTGGTTGGAATGGAATATCTTGACCTCAACACAAGTGTAGGTGGTTCTTTCTCAGAAAATATATGTTGGAAGTGTAGGCATGTTCTGATGGCTCTCTCCATGAATGAAGAGTGGGTGGAGGGGTATATATAGCCTCCACACAAAATCTAACCGTTACACACAATTTACCAAACTCGGTGGGACCGAATCATGAAACTCGGTCGGACCGATTTGGTTCATAATGTGACCGTTAGGGTTTTCGGTGGGACTGATATGATCAACTCGGTAGGACCGATGTGCTAGGGTTAGGGTGAAGCCTCAACTCGGTTTGACCGATTACACAAACTCGGTGGGACCGATTTGGGTAATAAGTGAAACAGAGAGTTGGCCAAGCAAACTCGGTGGGACCGATTGCATACCTCGGTGGGACCAAAATTATTGCAATAGGCAACAGAGAGTTTGCAAGCCCATCTCGGTGAGACTGAATTGATTAGGGTTTCTGGCAGTGGCTATGTCAAGAGAACTCGGTGGTGCCGGATGGAAAGTTTCGGTGGGGCCGAGTTTGACTTTTGGTTTGGGACATATGTGGATGTGAGAAAGTGGTTGAGGGCTTTGGAGCATATCACTAAGCACTTTGAGCAAGCAAGCCATTAAGCAACACCTCATCCCCTCTTAATAGTATTGGCTTTCCTATGGACTCAATGTGATCTTGGATCACTAAAATAGAAAATGTAGAGTCCTGAGCTTTGAGCTTGAGCCAATCCTTTGTCCTCAGCATCTTGAAGGGGTTCCACATCCTCTAGTCCATGCCACTCCATTGTTGAACTTATCTGAAGCATACTAGGTAGCAGCATTAGTCCAACAAGATATATGTTGACATTAATTACCAAAATCACCCAGGGAGCACTTGTGCTTTCAATCTCCCCCTTTTTGATAATTGATGACAACATACATCAAAGCTTTAGATAAAGATATAGAGAATAACAAGTAAAGCTTTGGAAAGACATGTTGAAAGAACATGTGGTGCCCCCATGTTTGGTTTTGGTAATTGACGACAATCTCTATGGACTAATGGTTGCCTTGAGTTATATTTGAAGGTTTTGTCCATAGGATTTTCTTGGAGTACATGTGTTGGTTTCAAGGAGAGTTTGTGTTGACCAAGGTGCTATTAAGGAATTATCCAAAGATTGGTCATGTGAGAGTTGAGCTTATTGCAAGCATGTCTTGAAGAAGAAGATTGTGTGATCATTCATGTTTACCTTCAAGACATCATCCAAATGAAGAGAGTTGGAAAGATTCTAGGTTGATCAAGACTAAGTCAAGAGTGAATCAAGTTGATCAACACACAAAGCGTAGAAGATGTACCGAGAGGGATCAAGCGATCCCATGGTATGGTAAGCATTGTCAATTACGCTTTGTGTACTAACCCATGATCTTCGTGAGATTTCTTTGTGGGGTTAGGTTGCGGTGTGCAAGTTCAAGGAAGCATCACGAAGAGATCAAATGCTTGAAGCTTGTCGTCCATTGTGGTGACAATGGACTTGTGAAGATGTGCGGAAGAGTGGCTCACCCATAGTGGAGTATGGGGGAGCAATCAACTAGTCTTCATCGAGCCAACGCATTCAAGAAAGGTGGTCTAACTTGAGGGAGTCAAGATCGTCTTCATCTAGCTCAAGTGGACCATGTGCAAGGCAAAAGTTTGCCCTTGATAGGTTTTTTTATTTTACCGGTCTCAAGATGGTAGTTGGGAGACCGGGTTATAGGATCGATTGTCGTACTATCAAGGGGGGCTCTCGATGAGTAGCTTGATCGTATCACTTGTAGAGAGCTCAAACCATTGCATCCTTGCATCATCTTTCTTGGTTCTTGTTTGCTTCTCTTTGTGAGTTTTGGAGCTTCTGGTCATCTTGTTGACAAGCTCGAGTTCATCGAAAACGGAGTTCACTTGCATCTTCTATGATGTTTTCGATGTTGGAGGTGATGCCGGTTCTCCTCTGTTGATGCCACTCGTTGTCTTGTATCCAACAAGCTTGAGTTTGCTCAATTCGGAGCTCATTTGCAGAAGTTATGGCAGTTCTGGTTTTATTGGATCCATCTGTTGTCTTTAGCTGCGTTTTGATAGCATCCTATGTTTTCCTTGTCTATGCAAATATTGCTCTTGTTTGCCGAACTAGGGGGTGCGGTAGTACTGCTCGTTAGAGCGGTAGTACTGCAGGCCCTTGCGGTAGTACCGCCCTCTGGTGCGGTAGTACCGCATGGACCCACGGTAGTACCGCTTCTAGTAAGCGGTAGTACCGTGGTCCCTGCTTAGTTCCGCAGGTATGCGGCAGTAAGGGGCGGATGTAAATTTTTACATCCGCGCCTCGCGGGGTAGTACCGCGGCTGGCTTACGGTAGTACCGCATCGGGTTTTTGCATCGACTCCAACTCAGCGGAAGTAGCCACGGATGTAATTTTTTATATCTGTGCCTTCCCCTCCCTGGACAGCCCCTGCCTTGTGGTAGTACCACAAGGGGGAGCGGTAGTACCGCGCCAGCAGTACTACCGCCCTCTGCCTTAGTGCATGTGTGGCTGTTCCGGTCTCTGCTGCGTGGGCGGTAGTACCGCGGGGCTCTGCGGTAGTACTGCGTGCCCCTTCGGTAGTACCGCGCCTCAAGTGCGGTAGTACCGCGTGCCCCTACGGTAGTACCGCGCCTCAGGTGCGGTAGTACCGCGCTGCGCAGGCTGAGTTGGTGGATAACGGTTGGATTTTCCCCCTCCTATAAAAGGGGGTCTTCTTCCCCAATGAACCTTATCCTTTGAGCTCGTGTTCTTCCCCCATTGTTGACCTTCTTCGAGCTTGCTAACTCTCAATCCCTCCATGGATTCTTGCTAGTTTTTGAGGGAAAAGAGAGAGGAGATCTAGATCCACATTTCCACCGATCACTTTCTCCTCTATGTGAGGGGAACCCCTTGGATCTAGATCTTGGAGTTCTTGGTGTTCTCCTTCTTGTTCTTCCTCTCATTTCCTCCCTAGCATTAGTTGCTTCGGTGGGATTTGAGAGAGAAGGATTTGGGCACTCCGTGTGCCCTTGCCATTGCATTTGGTGCATCGGTTTGAGTTCTCCACGGTGATACGTGGAAGTTACAAGTTGAGAAGCTTATTACTCTTGGGTGCTTGGTACCCTTGAGCTTGTTCCTCTTGGGTGCTTGGGCACCCTAGACGGTTGGTGGTGTTCGGAGCTCAATCATTGTGGTGTAAAGCTTCGGGCAAGCGTCGGGGTCTCCAATTAGGTTGTGGAGATCGCCCCGAGCAATTTGACGGGTTCCGGTGACCGCCCCCAAGGGTTGCCAAAGTGTACGGGTTCGGTGACCGCCCCCAAGGGTTGCCATTTGTACGGGTTCGGTGACCGCCCTCAAGGGTCCCTTAGTGGAATCACGGCATCTTGCATTGTGCGAGGGCGTGAGGAGATTACGGTGGCCCTAGTGGCTTCTTGGGGAGCATTGTGCCTCCACACCGCTCCAAACGGAGATTAGCATCCGCAAGGGTGTGAACTTCGGGATACATCGTCGTCTCCGCGTGCCTCAGTTATCTCTTACCCGAGCCCTTTACTTATGCACTTTACTTTGTGATAGACATATTGTTTCTTGTCATATATCTTGCTATCACCTAAGTAGTTTTTCTTGCTTAGCATAAGTTGTTGGTGCACATAGGTGAGCCTAGTTGTTGTAGGTTTTGTGCTTGACAAATTAACCGCTAGGTTTATTCCGCATTTGTTCAAGCCTCAACCGTAATTATTTTAAAGCGCCTATTCACCCCCCCTCTAGGCGACATCCACGATCTTTCACATGTAACATGCATAGGCTCCCCTTACATGTATGCAATCATGTAAATATGGAATATAGGAGCATGTGAATGCATAAGCATGACAGAGTAAGCAATGTGTTACATGTATCTTGGCTCTATGCATCAGAGCAAATGATGTGAATATAGAAAATGTACCTTCATGCTCATGAGTCCTTCTTGCAAACAGTATGTACATTAGCAAGAAATCCTCATACACATGACTATGATGCATATACTTACCTTGTGGTCTTGAGTTGGCTTAGGAAGGAATGAACCTGAGTAAAGAAGGTTAGATAACACAGATACACCTACTAGCCAGAGCAAACAGAAGAAACCACAAGAGTACCAAGACTGGGATGACATGTAGAGAGTGAGTACTAAGTACCCCAATGGATATAGACATGTCCCCAAAGGTAAAGATGTGCAATGAATTCAAGGATTTCCTTCCCTTAGATGTTTTGCTTCCCCTGAATCTCGCATGGGATACTGGGAGAAGATAGGGAACAGAAAATCAGAGCAAAGAAAAGAAACAGAGCTAATGCAAACAATCAAATATGAACATGTATTTCCCCTCTTAAAGACATGTGACTTCTCTCCTCTTGAACACCAAGCATCTGGGGTTTCTTTCTCCTTGTTGAAGAACATTCTCCCCCTGAGTATTCTCTCCCCATATAAAAATGATTAAGCTTTGATGTGATCTCTCCCCCCCTTTGACATTAATTTCCAAGAAGGGTTCTTCTGGATTTTTGTTACAAAAGGGTTTGGTCCTTGAGTCACAGAACAAATCAGCAAGTCGAATGTGATGCTAGTAGTGGACAAGAATCATTGAGTGGAGCTGGAGCAAAAAGAATGCAGGAACAAGTGGCAAGCTGTCTTTCCTGTAGTGAAATCGGTGGCACCGAGTTGTGTGCTTCGGTGGCACCGAACGAATTCGGTTGGACCGAAGGAAACAAACCGGTGTGACCGAGTTCATCACAGATAAAACACTTGTCACCTTGGCTCACTAGGCAAATGAAATCTCACAAGGATTTGCAAGGAATTAACTGAAATATTTGCAATGAATTGGATGTAGGGAATGAAGAACAGAACAAAGAAAATAAAATCTAGATGAAGTTTTTTTATAATGAAAAGGGAATAAATATGCAAAGGACAAAATGCAAAAACACAGAAAAACACAAGAGAACTTCATCTAGAATTGGTCGGCGACAAAGTCACCTATGTTAGAGTATATTGACTTAGGAGTCAAGTGAGATCACTTGGTCATAGGTCATACTCATAGTTTTAAGCTCAAAATGGGGTTACCATTTTTCGTTTAAGCATCTTGATGTATTCACATCTTGTTGAGTTGCTTTGACCCATGACTTGGAGTAAAGCTTCTCTAAGATGGAATAACATACCTTGGGTGGTGGTGTTGATCTTGATCATGTAGTTGAACTAGTGTGGGTTGCTCAAGGTTGATGTAGCTCATCAAGAGTTGGGAGCACCACTTGGAATTTGAGTTCATCTTCCTACATGGGTTAGTCTTGCAAGGAAGAGCACTTGTATATCCAAAATGACAATCATAAAACTTAATATAGAATTTTTCAAAGGATATGTTTGAAGGGTTTCGTCCTTGTCTTCAACCACCATTGTGTAGAGACTTGGTGATGTAGAAATTGCTCAAGATGTGAGTGGGTTGCAATCTCATAGATTTAGATTCATCCAAGTACCTACAAGGGTTAGATAGCATGCAAGGGTGCAAATATATCCAAGACATATAAGTAGCAACATGAAAGAAATATCAAGGATTAGTCAAAGGCTCATGCCTTGCATGTATCCAAATGGAGTTCCTACTCCAAGTTTGAAGCATCAATGATGTTCAATTTACCTCTCAAACGGCAAAAGACTTTCTCATCAAGCGGTTTGGTGAATATATCCGCCAATTGCTTATCGGTGCGAACATGCTTAAGATCAGTGTCCCCTTTGGCAACGTGATCTCGAATGAAATGATGACGAACTTCAATATGCTTAGTTTGAGAATGTTGCACGGGATTGTGAGCAATCTTGATAGAAATTTCATTGTCATAGAGCAATGGAACATGTTTCACATATATCCCATAATCCTTGAGAGTTTGGGTCATCCAAAGTAATTGAGCACAACATGAACCAACGGCAATGTATTCCGCTTCGGCGGTGGATAAGGATACCGAGTTTTGTTTCTTGGAGGACCAAGACACAAGAGATCTACCAAGAAATTGACATGTACCCGAAGTGGACTTTCTATCAACCTTGTCTCCGGCATAATCCGAATCGGAGTAACCAATAATATCGAAAGAAGACCTCTTAGGATACCAAATGCCAAAATTTGGTGTGTGTATTAAGTATCTCACTATCCTTTTCACAGCCTTAAGATGACATTCTTTAGGGGCCGCTTGATATCGTGCACACATGCACACACTTAGCATAATATCAGGACGATAGGCACATAGATATAACAATGAACCAATCATGGAGCGGTAAACCTTTTGATCAACCGGTTCACCATCTTTGGTCAAATCAAGATGTCCACTAGTAGGCATGGGTGTAGTCATACCTTTGCATTCTTGCATATTGAACTTCTTGAATAAGTCCTTGGTGTACTTTGTTTGAGAGACAAAGGTACCTTCCTAAGTTTGCTTGATTTGCAAACCGAGAAAGAATTTGAGTTCACTCAGCATGGACATCTCAAACTTCTCCGACATTAGCTTTCCAAACTTCTCACTAAAATGAGGGTTAGTCGAACCAAATATAATATCATCAACATAGATTTGGCACACAAATAGTTCTCCATTAACCCTTTTAGTAAAAAGAGTAGAATCTATTTTTCCAATTTCAAAGCCTTTTTCAATAAGGAACTTGGTCAAGTATTTATACCATGCTCTAGGAGCTTGTTTAAGACCATAAAGAGCTTTGTGAAGTTTGTAAACATGATTAGGTTTCTTAGGATTGACAAAGCCGGGGGGTTGCTTAACATAAACTTCCTCCTCTATTTCACCATTTAGAAAAGCACTTTTAATGTCCATTTGGTACAAGGTGATATCATGGTGATTAGCATAAGCAAGTAAGATGTGAATGGACTCAAGTCTAGCAACGGGGGCATATGTCTCACCATAGTCCATACCTTCGACTTCAGTGTAGCCTTGGGCGACGAGACGTGCTTTGTTGCGAACAACTTGTCCATCTTCATCTTGCTTGTTGCGAAACACCCATTTGGTACCAATGATGTTGTGGTTGTTGTCGGGCTTCTCGACCAATGTCCACACTTGATTTCTCTCAAAGTTGTGTAGCTCTTCATGCATGGCATTTATCCAATCCGGATCTTCCAATGCTTCTTCAACCTTCATAGGTTCAATGCTAGAGATGAATGAATAATGTTCACAAAAGTTAGCCAAACGAGTTTTAGAGCGAGTGATTCTCCCGGTTTGGATATCTTTGTAGATTTGCTCAACGGGATGGTCTTTGGCGACTCTTGATCGAACTCGTGGGAGCTTTTGCTTGGCTCGGGGTGGAACATCCACTTCATCTTGTTCTTCTTCTTGGCCTTCTTCATTGTTGACGTTGTCGTTCTCTTGTCGTGGTGGAGAAGGAGGTTGTTGATGTTCATCTTAGTGTACTTCCTCGTTTTCTTCGTCTTGGTGTGTCCCACTTGTGGATGCTTCCGTATCAACTCTTGGTTCACCTTGTCGTGAGGTGGAAGCTTCCACTTGGACAGACGAGGTACTCTCCTTCACCTCTGTTGGATGAATATTGCCAATAGACAAGTCTTGGATTGCTTCCGAAGGGTCTTTGTCTCCTACATCAATTGGCAATTGCTCTACTTGCGAGCCGTTAGATTCATCAAACTTCACATCTACCGTCTCTTCAACCTTTCGGGTGAAATTGTTGTAGACACGGTAAGTGTGAGAGTTTGAGCCATAACCAAGTAGGAAACCTTCATGAGATTTAGGAGCAAATTTAGAACGACGATGCTTATCAAGAATGTAGCATTTTGAGCCGAATAATTGAAAGTATCCAACTTGGGGTTTGTTATCAGTGAGGAGCTCGTATGCCGTCTTGCCGAGTAGCTTGTGAAGATACAAGCGATTTGTTGCATGACAAGCTATCTCAACCGCTTCCGCCCAAAAGTGTTTTGGAGTCTTGTACTCATCAAGCATCGTTCTTGCCATCTCAATAAGAGTCTGGTTCTTCCTCTCAACAACTCCATTTTGTTGAGGTGTGTACGTGGCCGAGAACTCGTGTGAAATCCCCTCTTCGTCAAGAAAGGTATCCATATTTGTGTTCTTGAATTCCGTTCCGTTGTCGCTCTGAACCTTCTTGATCTTCACTTCAAATTGATTTTGGGCCTTCCTAGCGAAGTTTTTGAAGATCTTTTGGACCTGCGATTTATCATCTAGAAAGAACACCCACGTAAATCTTGAAAAATCATCGACTATGACTAGACCAAATGAGTTACCACCGAGACTCTTGTAGGCATTGGGACCAAAGAGATCCATGTGAAGTAGCTCGAGCGGTCTTCTCGTGGTCATGATGTTCTTCACGGGGTGACTCCCTCCAACTTTTTTTCCTACTTGACAAGCACTACAAAGTCTATCCTTGTCAAATATAACATCTTTTATTCCAAGGACATGATCACCTTTAATAAGCTTATCAAGATTTCGCATGCCCACATGACCTAGCCTTCTATGCCATAACCAGCCTTTAGAAGATTTAGCAATTAAGCAAGTTCTAGGTTGAGCCTTTTTTTAGTGAAATCAACAATATAAAGATCACCTCTACGCATACCGGTAAAGACCATTTTATGATTGTCTCTTCGAAACACTTGGCAATCTACTTCAGTAAATAGGACATTGAAACCGAAATCAGCAAGTCTAGATACTGAAAGTAAATTGTACCCAAGAGATTCAACGAGCATGATGTTTTGTATGGAGCTATCATGTGAGATGGCCACCTTACCGAGGCCAACCACCTTACCCTTTGAGTTATCACCAAAAGTGACATACTTTCAAGGGCCGTCGTTTTCAGCAAGCTCACGAAACATATCCTTGTCTCCGGTCATATGATCAGTACATCCACTATCAAGGACCCATTCCTTAATTTCCTCCAGCCATGTAGCCGTGAAGATTAGCCATAAGACCAAAATGTCTCATCGCATCGTCAAGATCATAGTCACTATCATCATCCTCATCATAGTATCCATGTTCAACATCATCTTGTATTTGATCAATTCCTAGAGAGGGTAATTCAATAGATAAATGATCATCACAATAGTCATCTTTATGAATTCTAATAGCTTCGGATATGATATTGCTAATGATTCCAACATCTCCTTTGGCACGCATGAGATCGGTAAGCTCAAATAGACAATCACCAAACATAGGATCACTAGAATTCATCTTACTCAAGGCAATAGACTTATGAAGAATTTCATATAAGTTTTGTAAGGAATAGTTTGGAAATCTTTCCTCAAGAAATCTCCATATAGTGTAGGCACAATCAAGAGTAGGCAAACATCCAATCAAGTTTCTAGGCAAGCCTCTAGTGATAAGATTAACAGTTCTAAGGTTGCGGATCATGTCAATAGACTCATCAAGGGTAGGATGCAAAGGATCAACATGAGGTGCACAAGGGCTAGTAATGTACTTGTTCAAGTGATATTCATTGAAAATCTCAAGCATCTCATTTTTTCACTCATGAAAGAACTCTCCATCAAGAATAGGCACTCTACATCTAAGACTCCCCAACGTAGACTCATCCATATTCCTCCAATGGTGATTAAACCAAAGCAATGGAAACCAATGCTCTGATACCAATTGAAAGGATCGAGAAGAGGTGTCTAGAGGGGGGTGAATAGACTCTAAGTAAGAAAAGTTGCAGTTTTTAATTTCTTTAAGTTGAAGTGGAGTTTTGGCACAAGTTTAAACATTCACAATACATATCAAGCAAGCATGACAAGATTATATGAGCAGCGGAAAGTAAAGCATGCAAGTTGTAAGAATGTAAAGGGATGAGATTGGAGTGTGCAAACACAATTTGGAGACACGGAGATTTTTTATCCGTGGTTCCGATAGGTGGTGCTATCGTACATCCATGTTGATGGAGACTTCAACCCACGAAGGGTAACGGTTGCACTAGTCCACGGAGGGCTCCACCCACGAAGGGTCCACGAAGAAGCAACCTTGTTTATCCCACCATGGCCGTCGCCCACGAAGGACTTGCCTCACTCGGGTAGATCTTCACGAAGTAGGCGATCTCCTTGCCCTTACAAACTCCTTGGTTCAACTCCACAATCTTGACGGAGGCTCCCAAGTGACACCTAACCAATCTAGGAGACACCACTCTCCAAGAGGTAATAGATGGTGTGTTGATGATGAACTCCTTTCTCTTGTGCTTCAAATGATAGTCTCCCCAACACTCAACTCTCTCTCATAGGATTGGATTTGGTGGAAAGATGATTTGAGTGGAAAGCAACTTGGGGAAGGCTAGAGATCAAGATTTATGTGGTTGGAATGGAATATCTTGACCTCAACACAAGTGTAGGTGGTTCTTTCTCAGAAAATATATGTTGGAAGTGTAGGCATGTTCTGATGGCTCTCTCCATGAATGAAGAGTGGGTGGAGGGGTATATATAGCCTCCACACAAAATCTAACCGTTACACACAATTTACCAAACTCGGTGGGACCGAATCATGAAACTCGGTCAGACCGATTTGGTTAATAATGTGACCGTTAGGGTTTTCGGTGGGACCGATATGATCAACTCGGTAGGACGGATGTGCTAGGGTTAGGGTGAAGCCTCAACTCGGTTTGACCGATTACACAAACTCGGTGGGACCGATTTGGGTAATAAGCGAAATAGAGAGTTGGCCAAGCAAACTCGGTGGGACCGATTGCATACCTCGGTGGGACCGAAATTATTGCAATAGGCAACAGAGAGTTTGCAAGCCCATCTCGGTGAGACCGAGATCCCATCGGTGAGACCGAATCGATTAGGGTTTCTGACAGTGGCTATGTCAAGAGAACTCGGTGGCGCCGGATGGAAAGTTTCGGTGGGGCCGAGTTTGACTTTTGGTTTGGGACATATGTGGATGTGAGAAAGTGGTTGAGGGCTTTGGAGCATATCACTAAGCACTTTGAGCAAGCAAGCCATTAAGCAACACCTCATCCCCTCTTAATAGTATTGGCTTTCCCATGGACTCAATGTGATCTTGGATCACTAAAATAGAAAATATGGAGTCCTGAGCTTTGAGCTTGAGACAATCCTTTGTCCTCAGCATCTTGAAGGGGTTCCACATCCTCTAGTCCACGCCACTCCATTGTTGAACTTATCTGAAACATACTAGGTAGAAGCATTAGTCCAACAAGAGATATGTTGACATTAATTACCAATATCACCCAGGGAGCACTTGTGCTTTCACCCTTCCATCATTGCTAGCCTCTTCGGTACCGTGCATTGCCCTTTCTCACCTTGAGAGTTGGTGCAAACTTCGCCGGTGCATCCAAACCCCATGATACGATACACTCTATCACACATAAACCTCCTTATATCTTCCTCAAAACAGCCACCATACCTACCTATTATAGCATTTCCATAGCCATTCCGAGATATATTGCCATGCAACTTTCCACCGTTCCGTTTATCATGACACGCTTCATCATTGTCATATTGCCTTGCATGATCATGTAGTTGACATCGTATTTGTGGCAAAGCCACCATGCATATTATTTCATACATGTCACTCTTGATTCATTGCCCATCCCGGTACACCGCCGGAGGCATTCATATAGAGCCATACTTTGTTCTAGTATCGAGTTGTAATCATTGAGTTGTAAATAAATAGAAGTGTGATGATCATCATTCATAGAGCATTGTCCCAAATAAAAAAAGAAAGGCCAAAAAATGGGGGCCCAAAAAAAAGGGGGGAAAAGAGAAAGAAAAGAAAAAAGGGGCAATGCTACTATCCTTTTTCCACACTTGTGCTTCAAAATAGCACCATGATCTTTATGATAGAGAGTCTTTTGTTTTGTCAATTTCATATACTAGTGGGAATTTTTCATTATAGAACTTGGTTTGTATATTCCAACAATGGGCTTCCTCAAATGCCCTAGGTCTTCATGAGCAAGCAAGTTGGATGCACGCCCACTTAGTTTCTTTTGTTGAGCTTTCATACATTTATAGCTCTGCATCCGGTGCATGGCAATCCCTACTCCTTGCATTGACATCAGTTGATGGGCATATCCCTAGCCCATTGATTGGCCGCGTCAATGTGAGACTTTCTCCGTTTTTGTCTTCTCCACATAGTCCCCATCATCATATTCTATTCCACCCATAGTGCTATATCCATGGCTCACGCTCATATATTGCGTGAAAGTTGAAAAAGTTTGAGATTACTAAAGTATGAAACAATTGCTTGGCTTGTCATCGGAGTTGTGCATGATGAGAGCATTCTTGTATGACGAAAATGGAGCATGACCAAACTATATGATTTTGTAGGGATGAACTTTCTTTGGCCATGTTATTTTGAGAAGACATAATTGCTTAGTTAGTATGCTTCAAGTATTATTGCTTTTATGTCAATATTGAACTTTTATCTTGAATCTTTCGGATCTGAATATTCATGCCACAATTAAGAGAATTACATTGAAAATTATGCTAAGTAGCATTCCACATCAAAAATTCTCTTTTTATTATTTACCTACTCGACGACGAGCAGGAATTAAGCTTGGGGATGCTTGATACGTCTCCAACGTATCTATAATTTTTGATTGTTCCATGCTATTATATATTCTGTTTTGGATGTTTAATGGCTTTATTATACACTTTTATATTTTTTTGGGACTAACCTATTAACCGGAGGCCCAGCCCAAATTGATGTTTTTTTTGCCTATTTAAGTGTTTCGAAGGAAAAGGATATCAAACAGAGTCCAAACAGAATGAAACCTTCGGGAACGTGATTTTTGGAACAAACGTGATCCAGAGGACTTGGAGTGGACGTCAAGCAATCAACAAGGAGGCCATGAGGCAGGGGGCGCGCCCTCCACCCTCATGGGCCCCTCGTGGCTCCACCGACCTACTTCTTCCTCCTATATATACCTACGTACCCCCAAACCATCGAGGAGCACCACGAAAACCTAATACCACCGCCGCAACCTTCTGTACCCGTGAGATCCCATCTTGGGGCCTTTTCCGGCGCTCCGCCGGAGGGGGCATTGATCACGGAGGGCTTCTACATCAACACCATAGCCTCTCCGATGATGTGTGAGTAGTTTACCTCGGACCTTCGGGTCCATAGTTATTAGCTAGATGGCTTCTTCTCTCTCTTTGGATCTCAATACAAAGTTCTCCTCGATTCTCTTGGAGATCTATTCGATGTGATCTTCTTTTGCGATTATCTATGAACAATATTTGAATCTTCTCTGAATTCTTTTATGCATGATTGGTTATCTTTGCAAGTCTCTTCGAATTATCAGTTTGGTTTGGCCTACTAGATTGATCTTTCTTGCAATGAAAGAAGTGCTTAGCTTTGGGTTCAATCTTGCGGTGCTCGATCCCAGTGACAGTAGGGGAAACGACACGTATTGTATTGTTGCCATCGAGGATAAAAAGATGGGGTTTATATCATATTGCATGAGTTTATCCCTCTACATCATGTCATCTTGCTTAAAGCGTTATTCCGTTCTTATGAACTTAATACTCTAGATGCATGCTGGATAGCGGTCGATGTGTGGAGTAATAGTAGTAGATGCACGCAGGAGTCGGTCTACTTGTCATAGACGTGATGCCTATATACATGATCATACCTAGATATTCTCATAATTATGCACTTTTCTATCAATTTCTCGATAGTAATTTGTTTACCCACCGTAATACTTATGCTATCTTGAGAGAAGCCACTAGTGAAACCTATGGCCCCGGGGTCTATTCTCCATTATATTAATCTCCCATCAACAAGCTATTTCTGACACCGTTTATTTTGCTTTCTTTACTTTTAGTTTTTATCATAAAAATACCAAAAATATTATCTTATCATCTCTATCAGATCTCACTTTTGCAAGTGGCCATGAAGGGATTGACAACCCCTTTATCGCGTTGGTTGAAAGGTTCTTATTTGTTTGTGTAGGTACGAGGGACTTGCGTGTGGCCTCCTACTGGATTGATACCTTGGTTCTCAAAAACTGAGGGAAATACTTACGCTACTTTGCTGCATCACCCTTTCCTCTTCAAGGGAAAACCAACACAGTGCTCGAGTGGTAGCAACTGCATTGGCAGTTGGGAGGACTTGGAAGACGCCTTCCATGACAACTTCCAAGGTACATACGTCCGACCTCCGGATGCCGATGACTTTAGTCACATAGTTCAATAGCCTGGAGAGTCAGCCAGAAAATTCTGGACTAGGTTCCTAACTAAAAAGAACCAGATCGTCGACTGTCCGGATGCCGAAGCCCTAGCGGCCTTTATGCGTAGCATTCGCGACGAAAGGCTCACCCGACACCACGGGCAGGAAAAGCCGAAGTCCATGGCAGCCCTCACGGCACTCATGACCCGCTTTTGCGCAGGCGAAGATAGCTGGCTAGCCCGTAGCAATAATAATTCAAGCGAAGCTGGCACCTCTGAAGCCAGAAATAGCAACGGCAAGCCCCGACGCAATAGGCACAAGCGTCAAAACAACGACGACAATACCGATGACACGGCGGTCAACGCCGGATTCAGTGGCTCCAAGTCCGGCCAGCGAAAGAAGCCATTTGAAAGGAACAATCCGAGCTCATCCAGCTTGGACCGCATACTCGATCGTCCATGTCAGATCCACGGCACCCCCAATAAACCCGCCAATCATACCAACAGAAGTTGTTGGGTTTTTAAGCAGGCTAGCAAGTTAAATGCCGAGAACAAGGAGAAGGGGTCGCAGAGTGAGGATGACGACGAGGAGCCCCGTCCACCGAACACAGGAGGACAGAAGAAGTTTCCCCCTAGGTTAAAACAGTGAACATGATATACGTTACCCATATCCCCAAGAGGGAGCACAAACGTGCGCTCAGGGACGTCTATGCGATAGAGCCAGTCGCCCCAAAATTCAACCAATGGTCGTCCTGCCCGATCACCTTTGATCGCAGGGACCATCCGACCAGTATCCGTCATGGCGGTTCAGCCGCAGTGGTCCTTGACCCAATCATTGATGGATTCCACCTCACGCGACTCCTCATGGACGGTGGAAGCAGCCTCAACCTGCTCTATCAGGATACAGTCCACAAAATGGGCATCGATCCATCAAGGATCAAGCCCACAAAAACTACCTTTAAAGGAGTAATACTAGGTGTAGAGGCCTGCTGCACGGGTTCAATCACATTGGAAGTTGTCTTCGGATGCCCGGACAACTTCCGAAGCGAAGACTTGATCTTCGACATCGTCCCCTTCCGCAGTGGCTATCACTCACTGCTCGGACGAACTGCATTTGCTCGATTCAATGCGGTGCCACACTATGCTTATCTCAAACTCAAGATGCCCGGACCACGCGGTGTCATAACAGTCAATGGAAACACGGAGCACTCCCTCCACACCGAGGAGCACACCACGGCCCTGGCAGCGGAAGTACAGAGCGGCCTTATCAAGCAGAATTCTAATTCAGCGGCAAAGCTCCCGGACACTGTCAAACAAGTCTGTACTACTTCGCAGCATGATAGTCCAGCTCATCAGGAGTTAGACTAGCATTTCGGACTCCATCTCAGTCCTGACCAAATGGCGGCGTACGTACCGCGCGTACATAACTACACACTCAAAATACCATGGGCAGAGACGGAGGCATAACTAGATGGTGGCCCATAATATGGCTTAACCTACCCTGGGCACACATGCCTTCCCTTTTATATTTTCCCTTTTCAGGCTTCTTCTCTACAGGCCCCTCCCGACGGCCTGATCATCGATCCTTTCGAAGGATGGATATACCAAGGCGGCAAGAAGCACAGACGTGTGGGGGAGTCTCTAGATGTTCTTCGTGACGATCATTCTACTTGTCTTCAGGACCCGCATGCAGCTCCCCCTTTGTCTTGGCATGTTAAATAGCCATGTTGCTTATCGCACTATTTGTACAAATACGCTTTGACGTATTATTCAAATTATAATGGAAACAGTCTGCAGCCCAACTTATGTGGCACTAGCACTACTTCATTTTATTTCGCTATTCTTATCGATTGCACCCGTACACTTTGGTACGCTTTAATTCCCCAGGGGCTTCATTGTGCTCCATACTACGGCAACAAAGTCCGAACACTCTTTACAATATAGCTCGGCACCCCAAAATTAGCATTATATGCATCGGCTCCGAATCATGTCTTTAGTCAATTGGGTTGCCCGGCTCCTGTGCTTGCTACCTTACGTTCCGTCCTATCGGCTAAGGTAGTAAAGGGAGAACTACTGCGATTGTGTTTCTGGTTTATCCAAGAAAACACCTCAGTAGAGAAAGCAGAAAACTGACTGTCATGATGCAGCGAGAGCTGGTCAGCTATTCGGAGGTTAAAAATCTTTTGCGATTTTCCGCATTATGCGACGAATCGGCCTCTACCCGATCAGGTGTCTACAGCACCCTAGTCCGGATTAAATACTAACTAGGGGTTGCGCCTACATTTCTATTGTCAAACTCCTATGGCTAAGTGAGGGTGATAAAGCCACATAGTCCGATTGCCTGGTTCGTTGCGCTAAACACCTCCTTCAAGGACCAAACTCTTGGATCAAGAGTGTTTAGATTCCATCCCGAACACCCCCGTACTACCTACGTGGGGGCTGAAGCCGACGACTGGCCAACTCTCAGATTTAATAAAACGGCCGCACAGGAGGTAAAATTTTAAACAATAAACAAGCATTATATTACATAACGGCTTTGTTTCATAATAGATGATGGGATAGCATGAATGACTTCATTCAAAGATAATGTCTTTTGAACACTGGCCCTCTACAATGTGGGATCCCTTCAGGACATCATCAAAATACCACTCGGGCATGCGGTGCTCCTTGCCCGCGGGCGGTCCCTCGGTCGCGTGCTTGACGGCATCCATCTTCGCCCACTGCACCTTGACACGGGCGAAGGCCATCCGCGCACCTTTGATGCAGACCGACCGCTTAATGGCATCAAGCCGAGGGTAGGCATTGACCAGCCACTTCACGAGCCTGAAGTAGCTGCTGGGTATGGCTTCGGCAGGCCATAAACGGATTATCAAATCCTTCATGGCCAGTTCGGCCACCCTATGCAGTCCGGTCAGCTGTTTTAGCTTATCGCTAAAGGGCACTGGGTGCTCTGGTGCAAGGTATTGCGACCAGAATAGCTTCTCCGTTGAGCTCCCCTCTTCGGCTCGGAAGAATTCTGCAGCGTCAGCAACACTGCGCGGCATATCCGCAAACGCCCCTGGAGAACTCCAAATCCGGGTCAGTAAGAGGTACCTCTTCCTCACATACTTGCTCTGCATAATAAAGGCCTTACCCGCCACAATTTTATTGGCCTCCTGGATTTCCAGAAGGGCGCCCTGGGCTTCAACCCGGGCCTCTTGTGCGCTTTGGCGGGCCTTCGCAAGTTCGGACTCTTGGTCCGCAAACTTGCGCTCCAAGGACTCGCATTTCTTTACGGCGTCCTCGAGCTCCTGCTAGACCTCCCCGACCCTTGCCTCATGTTTTTCACGGGCGGCTTGTTCCTTCGCCGCTCTCTTCTGGGCCTCGGCCAGCGCGTTTTTGAGGGACTCCACCTCGGCCGCAGCACCTAAAAAAATATCATGATACCATGATCAATACGATCAATTCATATCTTTCTAGATCTACATAGGCCATTGCATACCTTGCTTGTCCTCCAGCTGTTTTTTCACACGGCCGAGCTCTTCCTCGGTCCGCTCCAGACTCTGCTTCAGTCCGGAGAATTCGGCATAATGGGAGGTCGCAGCCAGCAACGACACCTGCTTATTCACATAGACATGTATGGTTAGTCTCCTGCGAAAATTATTTGATCCTTTGTCCGGCTTTTCTTTCCGAACACCGGACTGAGTCTTAGGGGCTATTGTCTATACTATGACATTCTTTTTGCATAATTACGTCGCATACCTCAAAGCCTGTTAGAAGGCTGGTGCAAGCTTCGGTCAGTCCGCTCTTAACGGACCGAACTCTCTCAACCACCGTACCCATAAGGATACGGTGTTCCTCAACAATGGAAGCGCTTTGCAGCGCTTCCAGTAGAGTATCCGGTGCCTCTGGATGGACAGAGGTCACCGGTGGAGTCGGTGCACCTCCTTCTTTTGAAGGAGGCTCCTTGCCTGATTCCGGAGCCGTATAGGTCTCCGGAATTGTTTTCGGCTGGGGGCCGAATTGGATATGGCCCCCATCGCCAGTCTCCAGGGGGATTTTCTCCCCCATGTGTCCGGCGGCCAAGGTATCACCTTCTAGCACCACCCTGACGGCCTCCTGCGTTTCTCCCTGGCCCGGGGAGGTCCTTCGGGACAGCAACTCGGCGTCGTCCATGGCCTGGGGAGAGAAGTCCGCCGGAAGGGACCCGCTGTCCATCACCTTCGGATCCAGCGAATTCCCCGAAGATGAGGATCGCTGGAGGTCGGAACGAGCCGGACTGCAGCGCATGATTCAACATGTTAAAACCATGAAGTAAAGGAGCTGGATATATGTGTGCGTCTTTGTGTACTTACAATTCGGCCAGGGGCTTATCCCTGGGGCGCCACTCAGAGCTGCTATCAATGTCCCACGCGGAGTTGTCCGCGAGGGAGACCTTCCCCTTCTTGGATGCCTCTGCCTCCAGATGCGTGGAGGCCGCCCTTTTCTTCCTCCCCCCTTCCGGGGGAGAGTTGCTTTCCTCCTCCTCCTCGTAGTCCTCGGTGGGGGAGGAGTGGGTCTCGGTGTCTTCGGACGTCACGTCCGAAGTGCCCTTACGGCGGAGGCCACTTCTGGTCTCCTTGGCCTTCTTCTTGGCCTTCTTCTCCGGCGCTTGGTAGGGCGCCCGAACCAGCATCTTCGTCAGACGCGGGATTGCTGGGTTTTCGGGTAGCGGAGCCGGACAGTAAATCCGCTCCGCCCTCTTTTGTCCAGCCCTGAAAGGACAGATAAGGGAAGCTTAGACTTCCTCCTCAAAGGTACAAGTGAAGGATATATTTTTGAATGCGAAAAACTTACCGAACTGGCAGGATGGGTCAAGTTGTACCCACGATCCTCGTTCTTCTTCGGCCATGTCTCATTGGCCTTGAAAAGCACCTTCCAGATGTCTTCGTGTGTAGTGCCGAAGAACTGTTGCAAGGTCTGGTGCTCGGCCGAATCGAACTCCCACAAATGGCAAATCCGGCTTTGGAACGGAAGGATCCGGTGAAAAAGCATCACCTGAATCACATTGACAAGCTTGATGTTCTTGTCTACCATGCTCTTGATGCGCGTCTGAAGCGCTGGCAGCTCGTCCGACGAAGACCAGTCCAGGCCCTTCTCTAGCCAGGAGGTGAGCCGCATTGGGGCTCCGGACTGGAATTCGGGAGCCGCGGCCCAGGTGGCGTCGCGAGGCTCTGTGACGTAGAGCCACTGTTGTTGCCACCCTTTGACGATCTCCACGAAGGTACCTTTGGGCCATGAGAGATTGGGCAGCTTGCTCACCATGGCGCCTCCGCACTCTGCGTGTTGACCCCCCACCACCTTCGGCTTCACATTGAGATCTTTAACCACAATCCGAAGTGGGGTGGGATGTGGAGGAAGGACTCGCACACGACAATGAATGCCGAGATGTTGAGGAAGGAGTTGTGGGCCAGATCGTGGAAATCCAGCCCGCAGTAGAACATGAGTCCACGGACGAATGGGTGGAGAGGGAATCCCAATCCGCGAACGAAGTGGGGGATGAATACCACCCTCTCATGGGGCTCCGGGGTGGGGATGATCTGCCCCTTTGCCGGAAGCCGGTGGGCGATTTCCTGGGCTAAGTAACCAGCCTCTCGGAGCTTGGTGATGTCCTTCTCCTTGACGGAGGAAACCATCCACTTGCCCTGCGCTCCAGATCCGGACATGGTCGGAGTGCTTTTCTGAGGCGGAGAGGATGAGAGCTTGGGCGCTGGAGCTCGAGAATGGGTGGGCTGAGAGGAAGAAGGCGTGGGTGAAAGGGTGAATCCTTATCTCCTTATAAAGGCAGCGAATATCAAGCGCCTCCCCACTCGCCTTAAAACTCGCCTATTCCCCAAGGGCCGTGCAGACGTCACGGTTGGATTACCCACGCCCGTATTGATGAGAATCCCGCAATAAGGGGACACGATCTCTGCTTCAACAAGACGTGCCAATAAAACCGCATCTTGAAACATGGAGCGGGAGGCTAAAAACGGTTCGAAATAATGACCGGGCGGCGACGTGATGTCACGCTACAAAAGTTGTCAGTAGATTGGACTCGTGAAATATTATACTCTCCGCGGGTGTGTGTGGTAGTTGTTTTGTAGAGCCGGACACGTTTTCTGTGTTCGAAGGTTGTTTTGGAGTATTCGGAGGAGGAACCCGCCTTGCAATGCCGAAGACAATCTGCGCGCCGGACACATCGTCATTGAAGCCTGGTTCAGGGGCTACTGAGGGAGTCCTGGATTAAGGGGTCCTCGGGCGTCCGGACTATGTAACATGGGCCGGACTAATGGGCTATGAAGATACAAGACAGAAGACTTCTTCCCGTGTCCGGATGGGACTCTCCTTTCCGTGGATGGCAAGCTTGGCTTTCGGATATGTAGATTCCTTCCTTTGTAAACAAACTCTGTACAACCCTAGGCCCCTCCGGTGTCTATATAAACCGGAGGGTTTAGTCCGTAGAGGCAATCACAATCATACAGGCTAGACATCTAGGGTTTAGCCATTACGATCTCGTGGTAGATCAACTCTTGTAATCCTCATATTCATCAAGATCAATCAAGGAGGAAGTAGGCTATTACCTCCATCAAGAGGGCCCGAACATGGGTAAACATCGTGTCCCCCGTCTCCTGTTATACCATCGACCTTAGACGCACAGTTCGGGACCCCCTACCCGAGATCCGCCGGTTTTGACACCGACAGTCGGCCCCTCCGAGCATAACAAAAGGAGGTGTGGAGGGGAGGGGGGTCCCCATGCTGAAGTCCCCAAGTACTCTTGAACATATATGTTTCGCCAGAACTGAACGTACTCTATATTGCAGTGAGATAACACACTACATAACCATACCTACCTAGTTTACATGATGCCCAATTTTAACATAATCTCCTTCATGAAAACCCATTCAACATTATCATAGGCCTTGTACATATCAAGTTTTACTGCACAAATCCTTTCTTTTCTTTCCCTTGTATTTTTAATAACGTGCCGATATTCATAAGCAGCAATCACATTATCTGTTATCAGCATGCCGGGAATGAAGGCACTCTGAATTGAACTAATAACATTTAGGAAGTATTGACTTAATAACATTCAGAAGTATCGACTTTGAACGGGCGGCTAACATTTGTGAGATAACTTAATGTTTCCTTATGTTCCTTCATGTATTGATAACACTATAATTTATTTGCTTATTTGTGGAAGGGGGAAATACAAACTAGCGCCACATAACCATTGACAACATGTTATCCTCACAAGAGGTAAGAGCATCTACAGTCGGGCACCCCAAACCCCTCTCAAACGTTCGGGCGAACGGTCCTGCTAGTGACCGGTCACAAAAAGCGACCAAGACGGGCGCCTCAAATGCCCGGGCTGACCGGCAACCATCATATCCAGCCCAAATGTAGGGCGGATATGGCGATAACGGGGCGTGACCAGGTGCATCAGCCACGTCGGACCCGGCCCACACAGGCCCACACGACCCCACATATATTCGTCCCTATCCGCTCGTCGGACCAAACCCTAGCCACTTCACTCCACTCCCTTCCACTCCCCTCCGCCACCTAAACTCGCGTCTGGCGATCTTCGGCCTTCTCCGGCATGGCAGGCAGCGGATCCGACAACGACCAGTACATATCCGCCGACTGTGGTGTCGACCCGTGCGGTTTGGAGAAGGCAATGGCCGTCCGCATTGCACTCCGCCGCTCCCGGGAGGACCGCGCCCGACCACGGTGGGATTTGTCCGGCGCGAGTCCACTGCGTCGACGAATCAGACGCTCGAATCCTCCTGGGCTGGATCATCGCGGTCCTCCCAGGAATCTTTCAATGTCCCTGTCCCATCACTGATCCGCCGGAGTATGAGTCCTACCGGGACCGGTGTGCCTGCCGTGGGAAGGAGAGAATGAGGGTCGCCGAGGCCTGACTCGCCGCCGACATGGCGGCGGCGGAGGTGGCTGATGCGGTGGCGCGCACTGCCGCAGAGGAGGAAGCCATCCCCGCCAGCATTGTAAAGGAGCGGCGACGAAGGAACACGCACGCCCTTACCCGAGAGCAGAGTCCGTGCCATGGCCGCACTGCCCCCCAAGGAGGAGAAGAAGGACAACGACGGGTCGGACAGCTCCAGCGACGAGCATATCCGGCTCGATCCATACCGTGTCTTCGACCGCTACTTCAGCGAGAAAGACGACAAGGGCGCCGAAAAGGGCAAGAACAACCGTGGATGATCTTCTCCATAGCGTATGTAGGTTAAACATGCCAATTTTTTATAGTTCGATGACATATTTTGATGTAGTTGTCGGACGATGTGTGTCATGCATTACAAAGTTGCATAAGTTTATATGAATTTGAGTATGCTAATTGAGGTGTTCGGTTGTGAGAAGGAAAATTTAAGAGGTGGCCGGTCAGTATTCATGGACGCGCGCGGGCGTTCGAGGGCTGTAGATGCTCTTAGAATAATACTCCCTCCGTTTCAAAATAGATGACTCATACCGATTAGGACCGTCATAAAAGAGCTCGGGCATATAAAGCTTGCAATTGCCTACCCTATTTCGCTTGCTGAATTAGCTCCATATGATAACCCACTGGAATAATCAAACTATTATCACACGTCGTTTTTGGTTTCACTGTTCCCGTTGCCCCGTCGTTTGCCGAAGAAGGCCCGAGATGTAGGCGTCGGTCGTTGTTGCCGTACTGATGCCATGTGCCTGGCACTTGCGCGAAACTCTCTCTCTCTCTGGAACCACTCTGACGACCGTTTCCTACTAGAGCCCATCACCGATGGACCATAGGCAGCAACACTGACCGGCGATCGCAACCTTCGCAAGTGTGCACTGCCGGGCGACAGAACGGCCCCCACTCCAACAGTGGAGTCAGTGAGGAGATCTAGTCGCAAGACGCAACTCCTGGGCACCTGCAGTACGGCGTGCCACTATCAGGTGCTGTGTGACAAGGACTGACGGAAATGTGCACTGACCCTTGCTTAGCCAGGGCCCCGGCCATCCTCCGCTCCCTTGGCTGACTTCCCAGTTGCGTTGCGTTGCGTCCCCGGCGTTGGTTGGTCTCTCGGGACGACGCGTCGAAGCAAAGTGGCACCGGTGGTGAGCTCGGTCGCCCGCCACGGCCGTGGTACGGAAGCTCCGGCGCCAGTCATGGGCGGACACGAATACAGCCGGCGTGCGAACATCATCGCCGGAAAGGCCTTGGCACACCACATAGTGGCAACGGCACACTGGCAGGGGATGTGAGATGTTGGCCACGACAGAGGAGGAGGACGGCGTGCCCAGAAAAAGGCGCGATCTTTTCGTCCCCGTCACGGAGCGGATGGCAGTGGCAGGGGGAGGAGCGCGAAGGCAGCCGGAGGCGTCAAATCCTTGCTTGTCCATCCATCAAACCAGCTTCCCTTTTGCTTTAGCCTCCGGCCACGGCTGTCAGTCGGTGCTCGCGAGATTCTCCGGTGGTTGCTGCCGCTGCTTCACACTCTGAACCTCCAATCAATCACACGTCGACGCCCGGCACCCATGGAGCCTACCACGAACCTCGCGTTTCCGTCGGGGACTCGTCGCCGATGCCATGATTTCGCCATCGCCGTCCCTTCCGGGGAACAGAGGAACCAACGACTCGTTCCTGTCAGCGAGCAGTCCACCGGCGGCGTCCTCGTCAGGCCGTCGTCTATCCCAAGGTAAACTGCACCAAGCCGCAAGTGCACGCCGTCTCGTTCAACTGGACAGACTGGCGTGTTGCTGTTCGATTTGATGGCCTCTCGGTCGTGATCTACGCCCGTTCTGCCCATACGCCTCATGATTGCCCGATTGCGCGCGCATACCATGTTCGAACAGGGAGCAGCTTGGATGATCTTCTTGGGAGTGAGATTGCATATTTCCTATGCCTATTTTATTTCATCTCGTGATCAGCGTTGTTCCAGACAAGGGGTCCGTCGTATGGGTGTCGCTTGGATTCACCTGTTGGTTCCATGTGCGCCTCCTTCATCTGATTCAGTTAATGCGTGTGGTGCTGCGGGTTTTCGTGGTCAGTTGATTTTATAGCAGGGCTGGAGGAAGTGAAGAACTGTGCTGCTAGTTGCAACTGGCGAAAGCGAGACGGAAATATCTTCAGAGTAGACCGTCTTCAAGCTTTTCTTAGGGGCACCTTTTTTTTTGCGGGCTTTAACGATAAAATGAGAACCTAGTACAGTGTAGGATAGCCAACCACTTCGCAAAGGAATGGAAAAATATCTTGTGATATCATGTCTGATATGATTCCATGCCACAACAAATAAATTTATGTGTTTGAGAAAAATTGAAAACAAATAATTAATGTTCAGATGGCATATGTCTACCATCCCTAAAAAATCTTAGACCCAATTTTGAAATACACGATTTTTCGATTTTTTTCTGAAACAACAAAAATTGATTTCGGAAGCATGGTATCATGTAATGGTTGGTACCTTATCATATCTTCCCGTGGTTTTTCCTATTCGAATGAAATGGCAAATCATCTGCATGTTTCTTAAAAGAGTGAAGTACACCAACAGTGCATCAACTTTTACAGTTGGGCATGGTTATGACATCAACTCGCAAGCATGACCTTCAAAAAAAAACTCGCAAGCATCACTAGTCCAAAATCTTGTTGCGTGTATATGACTAGTCCAAATGTCATCACGCGTGTTAAAAATGCCACATTGGCCACTGACTTGGCATGGTGGAGGGTTTCACTGGGATTTCATGTGCGTGATATGCACGTGAGTAAGGTGGAAGAGCAACTGAGGGGCAAAATCATTTTCATAGCCCCCAGCCTTTCTCGTTTTCCAATACGCAACCCATTTCTCCCGACTACAAGGTTGTCCAACGGAAGGAGGGCGGTGAATAGGTATCGACTCGGAGTTAACCAGCGTGACGAGTGAACGTGCAAAACTCGCCAATGGTGCTCATCATTGATTATCTGGTGACGCTAGTTTTTTTTATTTGCTCTCCACTGACCGGAAATTTAGGGGGCTTGAGGGCAGGGTTGGGTGGAAATCAAAGGTTCATTAGGTTGTTGTTACCATTTGATTCACATACTTTATGTTGTTGGTCATTGGTCTATTTTAGTTTCTACTACATCATGCACGTGTAGGGTTTCTAGGGTTTGATTTATTGATCTATGCACCAACACATCTAAATGCTTGATTCGGGGTTTATGTTAGCTCATGTTTTGTGTGGAAATCCACACGAGGACTTATTTCGCGGCCTTGGCAAGAACATAACATACTTAGATGGTTATGTAGATCATTCTATGGATGTGATCGCAATGAGTTGCCCATGTTGTGGATATGGAACCTATTAGACTATGGTATGACAATAGCACTTGCTTGAAGGTTTACTATTGCATACCGAGTTGTAATGCCAAGAATTGCCTAATTTCAATAAAGACTGATAAAGACATTGTCCCGATCAACAAAACTTCCAAAGTGTTCAAGAAGCTCACTTGTTTATGTACACCTTGTCAACATGTTATGTGGACCATTGATAAGCCACAAGTGTAGGGGGTCTATTGTAACCCTTTTTTATAGGAACTGATAAGGAATCACTGTAAAAGCTACAAACATTGTTTGATCACAACAATAATTGCAAGAAGGTAATTTGTAACAAAAGTGCAACAAGTGGCACAATCCCTGATTCTATCGAAGACAAGCCGCTTATATTACTTATAGGGATCAAATCGCTCTCGAGGACACACGAGAATTCACCATGTTGTTTTCATCTAGTTCCATTGAGTTAACATTCATTGGCTCGATAATTATTGTGTGGTGGAGCGAATATTAATTTGTTTTCCATACTTGAACAACTAATATACTTATGATTATACCCTCTCTGCAAGCATCCACAGACACAAGAAGAGTAATTAAGATAACATCAAACCATAGCATTAAACTTTAGGGTTCCAACAACCCCTTACACAATAGTTCATAAACTTAGGATTTGGTAATTTTTGACACTCTAACCGCCCTCATAGATAAACTAATCACACAATACTCTCCTCTAGGCCTCTAATAGTGAAGTGACATGCAGTCGACGTTCCACTAGAGAACCACACCACAAGATAATATAATGACATTAAACTTTATTCAACTTCACATGATTACTAGCAACAAGGTTTATCCCATGTCCCGAAGAACGTAATGAACTACTCACAAGACATCATATGGCTCATAATCAGTCAACACCATAAAGTACTCTCAGCAAAGGATCCGGGGTAATAGTTCATAGATTGAAAAACAGGGATGGAGATGGATGATAGAGATGATGGTGCTAATGTGGATGGTGGATATGATGAACCCAATGATGAATTGAGTGAAGGTGATGACAATGGCTTCCGCCCCCACCCCCTAAGGGATGGTATTCCGACAAATCAGCCTGCCAGAGGTGAAAAGTTCTCCTCTCTGTCGTGCCCCGTTGATGGCGGTGGAAAAATCTTATACAATCAATCAGGGGGTAGGGTAACATAGAATCAGTGGGCAACGGAGGCACCTCGGGAGACTCCTATGGGCCCCATGCGCTCCTAACTCATAGCCAAGGGAACATGGGTTGGGGTCATGTGGGCCCCATAGGGACCTCCGCGGCCGGTGCTAGGCGCCCTTGGCCCACTTCCCGTTAGAAACTTCCAGAAATATTGTTTTATTTGATGTTTTGGTCTTCGGAAAAATATATTTTTCGATGCCTTTATTTTGCTCATTTTTCTACAGCTTTTAGGCATTTTCCCTGTCCTTGTAAAACATGTAAATTAAGAGAAAAAGGCATTAGAATGATGCAATTATGTGAAAATTTTCACTAGAAGTAATTAAAAAGTAGTGATGCAAAATGGACGTATCAACCATGTTAAGATGGTTGTAGCAGTCAGAGGACGTTGTTGTTAATTGTTGCACTGAGTTGCTTGCTGTAATTGGTCCCAAGAAGATTGTGGTGCAGAAGACAAGGGGGAGATAAGAGGATGATAACAAGAAGAGTGGTACAAATGCGCATAAAAACAACATAGAAGGGACAATCCAGTGATTGTAGTGTTGATAAAGAAGATAGTGAAAAAGAAACTCACTTTGTGGATAGTTGACGATACCAAAAACTATAAATAGCCTCTGTAGGGTGGAGAGTGTGAACAGATGTTCCGGAGGGGATTGCACATGAGGAATTTACGCAGGCTCGGTCTCTTGTGGTCGAGGTAATACCCTACTCCTTCTTTTGCTTTAGTTGATTGTGGGAAAACACCTCATGTGTGGGGGTTAGAATATGAGTGGATTGTTACTACCGAGATGATAACATGATACCATATGCCCTCGAACTACACCCGGACCTCGCCTTATAAAGGGGACGTGGTATATGATTGCATGTTTCCTAACTAACCTAGTACATTGATCGGTTTAGAATTCCTTGGCTTGCCATGAAGAGCCTTCTAGAAGAAAGACCCCTCGTGGGGTGAAGGGACCTCACCAGGTTGTAGCCTGTTGCCCTAAGGCCGGCCAATTGATGAGCCTCCCACTAGATGGGCCACCCCCAGTTTAGCTCGCCATCAATATCCCGCGAGCTTGTCTGGAGTTAGGCTATGCTTCTTGAACTGTCTAAGTATGAAATCCAGGTGGGCTCCTCCCGCATGAGATGAGTGTGTTAGTCCGGCTTCTGATTGCCTAGCTTCTTCTAGTTTCCTTTACTTTTACTGTTTAAGTTGACAGTCGTGATGTCTTAGCCAGGATAATTTCCCGAGTGCCCCACCCAATTTTCAGCTTCTTGATCGACGCGAGGCTCCGCGGGCTTGGTGACATCGGATTTTGATTGTCAGATGCAGAAGCGTATCCAAACGGATCAATTTACAATTGTCCCATTTGCAGGGATCAAGGCATGGTGGCTACTCAAGTCAGTCATGTCTCATCACTATCATTGTCAAAGAAGGAGGGCAACCAACCCGCTTCGGCTTGATGCTTCATAATGATGATGATAACGATGCATGGATTCTCGCCCCCAAATCTTGCTCGGCAGGAAACCTCATTGGGAACATCGGACATGTGCCCTTGCTTCGAGACCGTCGCTTGGGAATCCCACGGGGAAATAACGAGTCAGGGACGACAAATCGTGCTGCCTTCCCTTCTCCAAAGATCTCTCTTTCTCATCACCCTTCTATTACTCAATGTGTCCGCCATTGTTGCAAGCTTCCCCCTTTTGCCTCCAATCTCCTTCTGCCGCCAAAACCGGATCTGAACATGGCTCACAACGATAGGAGCCGTAGTCGAAATGACGAGTCACGACAACGAAGGTAGTCGAGGATGGAGCAAAAGTGGCCGGGGTACGTGCTTCCACTGACGAGAGCAAGAAAGCGGTGGAGAACATCACCATGGGGAAATGGTTCCCCTCCACCATCCGGACCAACATTAGAAGGCTCTGGTGTTGGAAATATGCCCTAGAGCAATAATAAAATGTTATTATTTATTTCCAAGCTTATAATTAATGTTTATGTTATATGATACAAATGCAACTCGAGTCTACAATAACCACGAGGCTTAGAGGAAAACTCATATGCACGTGTGGAATAATAAATGATAAATAGATTCCAAGTCTCGCCTCTAAGGATTGAGATTTAAAATCAACTACACGATTCATGAAGCTAGCGTCACGAAACCACTTACAACTCTTCATCACCTCCATAGAAAAAAAAGCATATCCTTGGTCCTCTTGGGGTACTTAAAAGTATTTTTAATTGTTGTACAATGAGCCAATTAATCTTGGATCACGTTGGTTCTTGCTACTAACACTTAGCGCATAGGAAACATATGGGCTTGTACATAACATGACATACATGGTGGAATCAATTGGTGAGGCATATGGAACATCATTCATTTGCATTTACTCATCAGCTGTCTAAGGACACAGTTTCTTGCTAAGCGTTGTGCCAGGTGAAATTGTGACTAAGCCCTTCTTAGCGTTCTCCATTTTAAACCTCTTTAAAACGTTGTCAATGTATGTGCTCTGGCTGAGAGCTATTAGGCGTCTTGATCCATCTCTATATATTTTAGTGCCCAATATGTAAGCCTATTAGGCCCAGTCTTTCATCGAAAAACTTTTCTTCACTCAATCTTTTATTATACTAAGAAATTTCTCATCATTGCCAATTAGTGATGCATATCCACAGATAAAATTAGAAATGCTTTGGAACTTCCGCTAAACTTCTTGTAGACACAAGATTTTCACCATTACTGATGAAACCAAATCCTTTGACCACTTCATCAAAGCGAATATTCCAACTCCTCGATGCTTTGCTTCAGACCATAAATGGCCCTCTATAGTTTCCATACCTTTCCGGCATCCTTAGGATCGACAAAACCTTCAGACTGTATCATAGATACATCTTTAAGTCTCCCATTCAGGAATGCCATTTTGGCATCCATACGCCATATTTCATAGTCAAAATAAGCAACAATTGTCATCATAATCTTCACAGACTTAAGCATGCCTTGGTCTCATGTAGTCAACTCCTTGAATTTACCAAAACAACTCCACGACAAGTCTAGTTTTACGGATAGTGACTTATCATCCGTGTTTGTATTTCTTTTGGTCCGTTTACACTATTGGTCTCACATCCTCTAGAGGCTCTACCAAATTCCACACTTCATTTTTGTACATAGATTTCATTTCATATTTTATGGATTTAAGCCATTCATTTGAGCTAGGTCCAGCCATCACTTTCTTGTAGTGCGCAGGTTCATCATCTTCAAGAATGAATGTTTTGTTATGAAACCATTCTAGTGGATTTGTATCCCTACCCGACCTTCTGAGGGCTCTAGCCCGGTATGAAGCCGTTATCTTGGAACTGGGATCTAATCTGGACTAGATCTCCGATCAACGCAGCATGTGACTAGCGCGCCAACTGATAGTACCCGAAACCGTTAGTAGCCTCGGTAGGGTGGAGAGCGTGATCAAATGTTCCATAATGGATCACATATGGGGAACCAAGTTCAGGCTCTCACGGTTGACTTAATACCCTACTCCTACTTTTTCTTTGATTGATTGTGGGAAAACATCTCGCATGAGGGGGTTACAAATATGAGTGGATTGGTGCCACTCAAATGATCACAACATGTCAGATGGCCTCAAACTACCCCCGTACATCTCCTTATAAAGTGGGACAAGGTCTAGGTTACATGTTTCCTAACCGACCTAGAGCCTTGATCAGTTTAGGGTTCCTTGGCTTGCACGCCAAGATGAAGAAACTTATAGAAGATGGACCCCTCGCATGGTGAAGGGCCCTTGCCATGTTGTACCCTATTGGTCCGTGAGTGATGGTGCAACATACTGGGGGTATCCAACCTACCAGTAAGTCATCGACCAGGCCGGGAAGTCAGCCCATAAGGGGGGGGGGGGCTCAACTTGTACTCCAAGATACATGTGTTAGTAGATTTAATAGGAGACTACTTTGTAAACCAACTTGGGACCATGTAACCCTACACCTCATCCACCTATATAAGGGGAGGTAGGCACCTCCCAAGTCGGCATTCAATCTATTCACAAGATCTTTCATACGAGATATTAATCAATAGAATCAGAAATGCAGGAAGTTGGGTATTACCTCCATCGTGAGGGCTTGAACCTGGGTAAATCTTTGCCCCGTGTATACCCTATTCCGATCCTGTATGCACGCTCCGCTCCCATGAGCAACCCGATTAGGGGATCTACCGGTTTCAGTATCATCACCATTCTACAAACAAAGGAGAAGGGGAAAAATAGTGTTGCCTTGTGCAACATCAAGCACGATTCCATAATATGCATATATGGAGAAGCTCAAAGAAGATACTCCAATATCTCACAAATACTAGTACATCGAGGTGCTATACAAACGGTTTTTAACCCCTTTCCGCGACGGCATTTGGAACCGTCGCCTAGTGAGTGACGGCGATAGGGGGTCCTTCCCACACGACCCAGAAACCATCGGGGATATGCCCTCCTGGCACACACGCTCGGCAAAATGAGTTCGTGTGCGACCGGCGAGCGCTCAAATACGGAAATACATATAGTAGAGCTAAAAAATACAATTATACAGACGAAATTGTTTTCGGTCGCAAGTACATCCCACACAGTCAGTCCCCGCTAAACGTTTCTGTTCGTATGTACATCCCACACAGTCGCTCCAAGGAAAACGTTTCCGTTCACAGGTACATCACGCACAATTTTCCCCGTTAAATCGTTTGTCATAGCGTTGCCATTGCACACGATATTAACAATTTTATCGTTTCCGTTATTGAATGCATCACACATGGTGCGTAGAAGAAACTGTGTGGCAAAGTCTGTCCATCACGCACAGTTTTTATGTGGTAAATGTTTGCGCCAGGTGGCCTAACGCAAACAGTTCTCAAGAGGATGTCGTGTGTGATTGTTAATTAATGTAACACGGTTTATTCCTAGAACTGTGTGCGTTATTGAATGCATCACACACGGTGTTTTCTCAATAGCCGTTTGCAATAGAAAAACCCAATTAGCAGGCTAATTATCAGATTATTAATAGTCCATTTATTAATCTAATTGACATTTCATATTAAGCACACAATATATTTCATTTTCATAATTGAAATACATTAGAGTACAACATCATATAGCTTCAGCACTCAGCTACCCCATTACACAACTACACCAGCACCAAGTTTCACATGCGACATCTATAACCTTTCGAAATTAGCATCATAGACGGTACATAGACAGATGTATCTCATCTGGAAAACTGCTAAAGCAGAAGGCGAATATTGAGCCATCATTGATGTTGAAGGTCTTCGTAACTTTAGGCCAGTGCCTGTGGATGATTGACCGTCCATCCTTCGTCCTCTTCAGGAACACTTCAATACTGAACCATGGGTGTTGTATGAATACCTTCCTCACCTCCTGGCCATACAGGTGGTTTGAGAGGTAATCATCAGTGAACTGCTTTGGAAAGGCCTGAAAACAAGTATGTGCATAAATATCTTCTCTATATTGGAAACGGGGCAAAGGAATAAAAAAGGCAAGGTATAATAGTTAGTACCATCCTATAGTGAACTGATGTCTTCCTCATTGTGCAGACAAAGATCTTGTTGTTTTTTGTCGCTAATTTCTTTATCCTAACAATCTTTCTGAGTTTCTTGACTTGACTGATATTCATGGACAAATCATTTCCCCATATGTAAAAAGGGTCGAACAGTGGGTCAAAACCTCTGACAGCAGGACCTACATGTGCAAGACCAAATTGTTAAAAACCTAAACCTACACGGACTAAACCCTCCGGTTTATATAGACACCGGAGGGGGCTAGGGTTACACAGAGTCGGTTACAAGGGAGGAGATCTATAGATCCGAATTGCCAAGCTTGCCTTCCACGCCAAGGAGAGTCCCACCCGGACACGGGACGAAGTCTTCAATCTTGTATCTTCATAGTCCAACAGTCCGGCCAAAGTATATAGTCCGGCTGTCCGAGGACCCCCTAATCCAGGACTCCCTCAGTAGCCCCTGAACCATGCTTCAATGACGATGAGTCCGGCGCGCAAATTGTCTTCGGCATTGCAAGGCGGGTTCCTCCTCTGAACACTTCATAGGAGATTTTGAAGACAAGGATCGTCTCCGGCTCTGCAAAACAAATTCCACATACCGCCGTAGAGAGTATAATATTCCACAAATCTAATCTGCTGACAAATTTTATAGCGTGACATCACGCCACGGCCCGGTCATTATTCGATCCGTTTTTCACAACCAGCTACTGCACATATTGCGAGGCGGTTTTCTTGGCACGTCTTGTCGAAGCAGAGATCGTGTCCCCTTATCACGGGATTCTCATCAATACGGGTGTGGGTAACCCAACCGCGCCATCAATCACGGCGCTTGGGGAATAAGCGAGTTTACCAGGCAAGTGGGGAGGCGCACAGTTTCTACTGCCCTTATAAAGGGACAATGATTCCTCTTTTTCACCCACGCCTTCTTCTTCCTCTGCCCACTCATTATCACGCACTCGAGCTCCAGCGCCCAAGTTCTCATCTTCTCCGCAAAGCCATGTCCGGAGCGGGTGGGGGGGGGGCGCAAGTGGATGGTCTCCTCCGTTACGGAGGAGGACATTACGAAGCTCCGCGAAGCCGGATACCTAGCCGCACACATCGCGCACCGGCTCCCAGATGCGGGGTAGATCGTCCCTACTCCAGAACCCCATGAGAGGGTTGTATTCCTTACCCACTTCGTCCGCGGGCTGGGATTTCCCCTCCACCCGTTTGTCCGTGGGCTCATGTTTTACTACGGGCTGGACTTCCATGATCTGGCCCCTAATTTCATCCTCAACATCTCGGCGTTTATCGTCGTGTGCGAGGCCTTCCTCCGCATCAAGCCCCACTTCGGCCTGTGGCTGAAGACCTTCAACGTGAAATCGAAGGTAGTGGTCGGCCAGCAAGCGGAGTGCGGAGGCGCCATGGTGGGCAAAATGCCCAACGTCACCTGGCTTGAAGGCTCCTATGTGGAGACCGTGAAGGGGTGGCAATCGGGGTGGTTCTACATCACCGAGCCGCGCAACACCAACTGGGTGGCGGCCCCCGAATTTCGATCCGGCATCGCTATGCGACTCACCTCCTGGAAAGGGAAGGGCCTATCCTGGGGTTCGTCAGTGGAGCTGACCGGACTCCAGAGCTGTGTCAAAAATATGATAAGCAAGAAAATGAAGCTTGTCAACGTGGTCCAGGTCACGCTCTTCCGCCGGATCCTTCCGTATCAAAGACGGGCATTCAATATGTGGGAGTTCGATCCGGCAAAGCACCAGACGCTGCGAGAGCTTTTCGACACGACGCACCAAGACATCTGGAAGGTGATGTTCAAGTCCGCCGAGGTACTTCCTCCCCTTACGGAAAATCGCGGACTCAGCGCAAAGCGCCCTGCCAATCCGGTAAGCTCTTTTATATCTCATAAGATGTTCCTTTCCCCAGTATAATCATGTGAGGGATCTGAGCCTCCACGCCATTTAACAGGACTGGGTCGCGACAGCGGAGCGGATCGATTGTCCGGCCCCACTGCCCGAAGATCCAGCAAGGGCTCTCTTAACGGAGATGCTGGTTCCGGCGCCATATGAGGCGCCGAAGAAGAAGGCCAAGAAGAAGGCCGCGAGGACCAGGAAAGGTCTCCGGCGCAAGGTTGTATCGGACTCATCGTCGGATAACACCGAAGCGCCCTCCTCCCACAAAAACGAGGAGGAGGAAGAGGAAAGTTCTCCCCCCCCCCAGCCGGGGGAGACAAGAAAAGGAAGGCCGCCCCATCTAGGGAGGCCAAAGGGTCCAAGAAGGGAAGGACCCTCCTTCTGGACTACTCCACAACAGCCGCTTACAACGACGAGGAGTGGTTGCACAGGGACAAGCCCCTGGCGAAGTCGTAAGTATCCGGATACCATAATAGTTCTGGTATGTCTTGTTTTACTGCTTCTTATCATGCCAAACATGATCATGCAGTCCCTCCAAAGCCCATAAAGACGTATCCTCTTCAGATGGGTCTTTGGGCCAGTCAGCGATGAACAGTGGTTCACTCTCGACCGCCACCTCCCCCTGCCCTACGGACGACGTCGAGGTGTTGTCTCAAAGGGCACTGAACCAAGGGGAGATAGTCCTGGAGGCGCCTCAAGGCGACATCCCAGACGCTGGGCGCATGGGGAGCAAGACTCCCATGGGCTCTAATGACGGGGGCAGCAAGTTTGGCCCCCAGCTGAATACTGCGCCGGAACCTCCAGTGGTTCCGGACTCTGTCAGCCGACCCCTGGCTAAGGGGGATGAGCCGTCTGTGCCGATGGCCTTTGTCCATCCAGAGGCATCGGACAACTTGCTGGAAGCGCTTCGCGGTGCTTCCATTGACGAAGAGCACCGCACTGTCATGAGTGCGGTGGTCGAGAAGGTTCAGTCCGCCAAAAGGGGACTGACTGAAGCCTGTGCCAGCCTCCTAACAGGCTTTGAGGTAAGTAATCAAATTATAAGAAAATTTTACAACATAGACAGTAGCCCATGATGCTCTGTTTGGCGTTCGCAAAGAAAGGCCGAACAGTGGATCAAATAATAATCACAGGAGTCTAATCAGAATATGTCTATGTGAATAAGGAGGCTTCGCTGCTGGCCGCTGCCGCTCGTACTGCGGAGGTCTCCGCACTGAAGTGGGGCCTTGAGCGGTCCGAGGAAGAGATCGGCTTACCAAGAGGCAGCTCGAAGAGAACAAAGGTAAGTGATACCCCATCTGTATATTGATAAAGAAAAAAGAAGGTGGTTGTTAGATCATGGGATCGTCATGAATTTTGCTAGGGGCCACGACCGAAGTGGCGGCCCTAAAGAAGGCGTTGTCCGAGGCCGAAGACAAGCGGACAAGGAGTGCACCGAGCGCGAGAAGCAAGAGGCCCGAGTCGGCGAGGTTCAGCAAGAGCTCCAGGATTTTGTCAAGAAATATGAGTCCTTGGAGCGTGACTCTAATACGGAAGGGTCCGAGCTTGCGAAGGCCCTCGAGAACGCACAAACTGCCAAGGCCGAAGCCCAAAAGGCCCTCCAGGAGATTCAGGCGGTCAAGAAGATAGCGGCGGGTAAGGCATACATTATGCAAAGCAAGCATGTGAAGGAAACTTTCCTTTTACTTACCCGAGTTCGGAGCTCTCTAGGAGCATTCGCAGATCTACCCAGCAGTGTGTCGGATGCCGCGGAGTTCTACCGGGTCGAGGAAGGGAGCTCGACGGAGAAGTTGTTCTGGTCTCAGTATACTGGGACCGAACATCCGATGCCCTTGAGCGACCAGTTGAAGCAACTGGTCGAGCTTCACAAGGCGGCCGAACTGGCCATGAAGGGTCTCATAGTCCGGATGTGGCCTGGCGGGCCCCTGCCTGGCAGCTACTTCGACCTGGTAAGGAGGCTTGTGAATGCCTGCCCATGGTTTGAAGTCATAAAGCGGTCAATCTGCATTGAGGGTGCGCGCAGGGCCTTTGCCCGGGCGAAAGTGCACTGGGCGAAGATGGAGGCCGAAAAGCTGGTGAAGGAGGGGCCGCCGGAGGGCAAGGAGCATCGCCACCCCGAAAAGTATTATGACAGTGTCCTGAAGGGTGCTCGCCTTATGGCGGAGGAATGTGCTAAGGATGTAATATTTGAATGAATGTACTCATGTGATCCTACAATATGAAAAACGAGTTCATGTGCGCTATATAACGCTTGTTGATTTAAGGTATTACCTTCTGTGCGGCCGTTTATAAAATCTGAGAGTTGGCTAGTCGTCAGCTTCTGCCCCCATGTAACTAGTACTGAGGTGTTCAGGATAAACCTGATCACTCTTTATCCCAGTTTTGGGTCCTTCGAAGGAGGTGTTCAGCACAACGAACCAGGCAATCGGACTATAAAGCTTTATCACTCTCACTTAGCCATAGAAGTCTACAATTTTAAATTTTGGTGAAGCCCCTAGTATTCGGAAGGCCGAACTTGGGGCGCTATGTACGCCTAAATCGGACAAGGCCGACTCCTCGCCCGAAGCGGAAAAAATCTTTAAGGATTTGAGACCTCTCGAACAGCGACCAGCTCTCGCCGCATCATGACAGTCAGTTTTCGGCTTTCTCTACTGAGGTGCTCGTCCGGAAGAACCGGGACACAATCGCAGTAGTTGTCCCAGTGCTACCTTAGCCGATATAGCGGAACGTAAGGTACCAAAACATGGGAGCCGGGCAAACCCAACTATTGACCCAAGACATGATTCAGGCTGATGCATATAATGCTATAAGTTCGGGGTGCCGCACTGTCGAAAGTGTTCGGACTTTTCTTGCCGTGTTATGGGGTACAGTGAAGCCCCTGGCGCACTGGACGTACCAGAATGTACGGGTGCAATTCGTCGTAAATAAGCAGACAAGGGAAAAAGATGAAGAAATGCAATAATAAGCTAACGTTGTACATTGTTATTTAAATGATACGTCAAAGCGTATGTATACAAGTAGTGCAATAAGCAAAAATAGGACTATTTGACATGTCCTATCCAAGGGCAAGCTGCGTGTGGGTATGTAAAACAGGTATAGCGATCATTATCAGAGACCACCTGGGGATTCCCTTGTACGTCAAAGCTTCTTGCTTCCTTGGTGTTTCCTTCCCGTGATGGGTCCGATAGTCAGGCTATCGGAAAGGGCTTCCAGAGAATAGGGTCCTGAAAGGAAGAAAATGGCAAAGATATTCCGGTCCTGAGGCGGTTGAGCCGCATTATGGGCCGTGCCATAGCCGTGCCTCTGCCTATGCCCATGGTATCTTCAGTGCGTAATTATGTACGCGCAGCACAAATTTCGCCACTTGACTGGGACTAGGACGGAGGCCGAATTGCTAGGCGAGCTCTGAACGTGCCTGGCGATCCTGTTGCAGGGTACTCCGGACTCGCTTGAAGGTGTCCGGGGGCTTTTTCGCCGAATTGGCGGTTGGCCTCAGAAGGCTGCTTTGTACTTCCGCTGCGAGGGCCGCTGTGGGCTCCTCCGTGCGGAGCGAGCGTTTTGTGTTTCCATTAACTGTTATAACCCCGCGAGGTCCTGGCATTTTGAGCTTGAGGTATGCATAATGCGGTACCGCATTGAATCTAGCAAATGAGGTTCGTCCGAGTAGTGTGTGATAGCCACTGCGGAAGGGGACGATATCAAAGATTAATTCCTCGCTTTGGAAGTTGTCCGGAGATCCGAAGACCACTTCCAGTGTGATTGAGCCCGTGCAACAGGCCTCTACACCTGGTATGACACCTTTGAAGGTGGTTTTTGTGGGTTTGATCCTCGAGGGGTCTATACCCATTTTGCGCACTATATCCTGATAGAGCAGGTTCAGGCTGCTGCCACCGTCCATAAGGACTCGAGTGAGGTGAAATCCGTCAATGATGGGATCAAGGACCAATGCGGCAGAACCGCCATGACGGATACTGGTGGGGTGGTCCCTGCGATCGAAAGTGATCGGACAAGAAGACCATGGGTTGAATTTTGGGGCGACTGGCTCCATCGCATAGACGTCCCTTAGTGCACGCTTCTGTTCCCGCTTGGGAATATGGGTTGCGTATATCATGTTCACCGTTTTCACTTGGGGAGGAAATTTCTTCTGTCCTCCTGTGTTCGGCGGCCGGGGCTCCTCGTCGTCGTCGCTATGCAGCCCCTTTTCCTTGTTTTCGGCATTCAACTTGCCGGCCTGTTTGAACACCCAACATTCTCTGTTGGTGTGGTTGGCTGGCTTATTGGGGGTGCCGTGAATTTGACACGAGCGATCGAGTATGCAGTCCAAACTGGACGAGCCCGGATTGCTTCTTTTGAACGGCTTTTTCAGCTGACCGGATTTAGAGCCACTGAATCCGGCATTGACTGTCGTGTCTTCGGCGTTGTCGCCGTTGTTGCGGCGCTTGTGTCTGTTGCGACGTGGTCTGCCGTTGCTATCTTTGGCATCTGAATTGCCAGGATTTCTTGATGTGTTGTTGCTGCGAGCCAACCAGCTGTCCTCGCCCGCGCAAAAGCGGGTCATGAGTGTCGTGAGGGCTGCCATGGACTTCGGCTTCTCTTGGCCGAGGTGTCAGGCGAGCCACTCGTCATGGATGTTATGCTTGAATGGCGCTAAGGCCTCGGCATCCGGACAGTCGACAATTTGGTTCTTTTTAGTTAGGAACCGAGTCCAGAATTTCCTGGCTGATTCCCCTGGCTGTTGGGTTATGTGACTCAAGTCATCAGCATCCGGTCGTCGCACATAAGTGCCCTGGAAGTTGTCAAGGAATGCGTCTTCCAAATTCTCCCAACTGCCAATGGAGTTTGCCGGCAGGCTATTCAGCCAATGCCGAGCCGGTCCTTTGAGTTTTAGTGGGAGGTACTTGATGGCATGTAGATCGTCACCGCGGGCCACGTGGATGTGGAGGAGGAAATCTTCAATCCATACCGCGGGGTCCGTTGTACCATCATATGATTCAATGTTTACGGGTTTAAATCCTTCTGGGAATTCGTGATCCATCAATTCATCAGTGAAGCATAGGGGGTGTGTGGCGCCTCTGTGCCGGGCTATGTCATGACACAGTTCATACGAGTCTTGTCTACTGTATTCGGCCCGACCGGATTTTCTTTTAGTGTATCCGGCGTGACGATCGTCATCACGCGTTGGGGCACGCCCCCATGATCCGTAGATCGATCTTGTATGTCCTGCTTTGTTTTCCAATACGTCTCGCAGGTCCTGCGTGTTGCCCCGGGCCTTGGTGTTTTTGTTTGACTGGCGACGGGGTGCGGGCTGGACTTCAGGCTGATATGCCGCTCTGTCTCGGCCACGAGGTGGCCGATCAGCCGCATCATACGCTGGTAGTGTAGGTTTTAATGCTTCCTCCTCGAGTTGGCGTAGCAACCTGCGCTTTGGGTAACTCTTGGTTGGGCGCTCGAGTTCGTATTCCTCGGCCGCCAGGACCTCGGTCCATCTATCCGCTAGCAGATCTTGGTCAGCTTGAAGCTGTTGTTGCTTTTTCTTCAGGCTTTTTGCTGTGTCTATAAGTAGGCGCTTGAAGCGCTCCTGTTCGACGGGATCCTCGGGCACGATAAATTCTTTGTCGCCGAGGCTCACCTCGTCTTCGGAGAGGGGCATGTAATTGTCATCCTCTAATTCTCCGTCTGCTGCCTGTTCCTTAGGGCTAGCTTGCCCATCCTCCCGCTCGAAACCTGGCTGGGGGGATTGTCTTCGTCTTCGGCACTATCCGCAGCGTTATTGCCTCTTGTGCCGGTATCGCTGCTTTTGCTATGGCGGGGCTTAGAGCGGCGCCAATGACGCCGGTGCTTAGATTGCTTCTCGGGGGGATTATCCTCTGTTGCCTTATTGCCATCGCTTTCTTTGGGGGTGTCCACCATGTATATATCATATGATGAGGTGGCAATCCAGCGCCCTGTGGGTGGTGGTTCCTGTTCGTCTCCTTCATCGTCGTCCATACCGTCGATGTCTTCGGAGCCTAAATTGAGCATGTCGGTTAAGTCGTCGACAATGGCTATTAAGTGGGTGGTGGGTGGGGAACGAATTTCTTCGTCGTCCGCTTCCCACTCAAGCCGGACATAGTTCGGCCAAGGATCTCCTAACAAGGAGAGAGACCTTAATGAATTTAGCACGTCGCCCAGGGGCGAGTGCTGAAAGATATCCACGGAGGTAAACTCCATGATCGGTGCCCAATCAGATTCGATAGGCACGGACGCAGGCAGTTCGGAGCCCGTGGTCGGGGAAGAATCCAAGTGTCCGGCAACACAGGTCTCATAGGAGGTGAAGTCAGCATTCGGCACTATCCCCGCTGAGTGTGCGGCCTCCATGGCGGGGTCCATCCACCCCTCCTCGGACGGCGCGATCTACTCCAGATTGAGGGCCGGAGTGGCCACATGTGTGATCTCCGAAACACCGTCCGACGGCAGAGCTAAGTCATGCTCATCGTGACTGTGCGGTGCACCTAACATGGGCTCGAATCGGTCGAAGATCAAGTCTTCGCGGATGTCGGCAGTATAGTTCAAGCTTCCAAACCTGACCTGATGGCCAGGGGCGTAGCTCTAGATCTGCTCCAGATGGCCAAGCGAGTTGGCCCGCAGTACGAAGCCGCCGAATACGAAGATCTGTCCGGGGAGGAAAACCTCACCCTGGATCGCATCTTTGCCGATGATCGAAGGGGCCATCAAGCCTTTATCGTGACAGCACAGTGGAACTCTCAATGAAAGCACCAATGTCGGTGTCAAAACCGGCGAATCTCGGGTAGGGGGTCCCGAACTGTGCGTCTAAGGCGGATGGTAACAGGAGGCGGGGGACACGATGTTTACCCAAGTTCGGGCCCTCTCGATGGAGTTAATACCCTACTTCCTTCTTGATTGATCTTGATGATATGAGTATTAAAAGAGTTGATCCACCACGAGATCGTAGAGGCTAAACCCTAGAAGCTAGCCTATGATTATGATTGTTCTTGTCCTACGGACTAAACCCTCCGGTTTATATAGACACCGGAGGGGGCTAGGGTTACACAGAGTCGGTTACAAGGGTGGAGATCTACATATCCGAATTGCCAAGCTTGCCTTCCACGCAAAGGAGAGTCCCACCCGGACATGGGACAAAGTCTTCAATCTTGTATCTTCATAGTCCAACAGTCCGGCCAAAGTATATAGTCCGGCTGTCCGAGGACCCCCTAATCGAGGACTCCCTCAGCAATCCGCACTAGCAAATTCCTAACTCCTCAGTGAGAACAAATTCCTCATAGACCAGAAGATCGTCATCTCTGTCACTGAAGAAATTGACTGAACTGTATGAGATCTCCAATGGCTTCACTTGAAAGGATTGGTGGGTGTAGGATTTTGAGATGAGCATCACTTGGAAACTTTTCCTTAGTTTTACCTCGACCCCCTTTAACAGTACGGTGTTTCCTATGACTCAAGAAGGAGAAAACGAAACTACGAAAACAAAAGTCTTCACGCTTCATGTTCCTTGCATGAATATCAAGTCTTCATGGTCACACCAATTTCTTCACTTTCATAGTCTTCAGAAAGCCAAAGTCTTCAGCTGAAGACATTCATTTTTAGGGGTCGACTTTCTTTCTAAATATCAAACTCCTCATAGAATTATAGACCTGTGTACACTCACAAACGCATTAGTCACTTAACCTATAAGTCTTCAATACACCAAAATCACTAAGGGGCACTAGATGCACTTACAATCTCCCCCTTTTTGGTGATTGATAACAATATAGGTTAAGTTTTGAATGGGGATAAACATATGAAGTGTAAATACTGATATTGAGGAATTTGATTGCAAGATATGGAAGAACTCCCCCTGAAGATGTGCTTATGTGAGGAATTTGCTTTGAATAGCAATTGCACATTGTAGAGTAGAATCATGGAGATCTCCACCTATATCTTGTAATTCATACACGCATTTAACATATGATATGAAGAATTTGAAATGCATGATGAAATATGGTGACTGATGTAATTCAGCATGGGTACATTAACATATATGAGGAAATAGCACGCAGAAAAACAGAGCAAAAGTATCAGACCACCATCAGACTTAAGTTTACAACTCGATCCAACAAATACTTCAGAAGAACGAGAGTTGTAACTTAGCAAAAAAACGCCCATATATATAGACCCGCTTGAATACTAACTCAAATTTCTCCCCCTTTGTCCTCGAATGACCAAAAGGGACGAAAAATGAGGACTAACGCCACTGAAGAATATCATCATGATGTCGATGGAGGAGCACCAGCGTTGTTGGGGTCGTCCGTTGGAGTAGGGCCTGCCGTAGTGTCGTCCAAGTCTTCATGTTCATCAGTCTCTCGCGATGCAGAATAAGAGTTGACCAGTAACTGAGGAACTTTGACCTTCTTGAATTTCTTCGAAGGTGGCTTAGACCAGTCAAAGTCCTACTTGATGCCCATCTGCTTGAGATCTTCTTCACTGTAGAGGTGAGACAAGACAGCCCAGGTGCGATCAAAAACTTCATGCAAGTAGTAATGGTTCTTCTTCACAGTGTTCTGCGTGATCGTCATGTTCTAAAGAATTGTACCAAACTGACGCTTGACCCACTTGTGGTTGCGATCGACCTTCTGGTGAAGACTGAGGAGAAGCTCACGATCAGTCATTACCCTTGGAGCAGTGGCTTGAGGATATTGCTTTGAAGCATTTGCGGCAGAATCATGTGTGGCAGAGTCATCATTGGTGGAATAGGATGCAGCTTTGTGAAACCGTCCATCCAACGGACGAGTGCCTTCATTAATGACAGCAGCCTTGCCCTTCTCATCAGCTGAGGAAATAGTCCTTTTGAGGACTTCAATTGGGGGCAAATAGCTAAGATGATTTTGAAAGTCAGCCTTGTAATGAATTGAAGACCTTGATCTGATGAACCTCATAATCCAAGGAGCGTAAGGCTTCAATTCAAAAGGTGACAGAGCAACATTGGCCAAAGTCCTCATGAAGAAATCATGGTAGTTGATAGGGATACCATGTATGATGTTGAAAAGCGGATTCTTCATGATGCCAACATCCTCTTCTTCATCAGAGTTGTGGCCCTTGATTGGACTGAGTGTTTTGGTCAATATCCTGTACACGGTCCTTGGCACATAGAGCAATTCCTTGACGAGGAATTTGGTCCTTGGAGCTTGGCCTGGCTTCAAAGGCTTCATCAGCACTTGCATCAAATGATCTGAGAGTTCAGGTTCAGCATAGATGAGCCTTGCACCTTCAACAAGAGGACTGACTGGGACAGCATGAAGCATTTCAGAGGCCAGTGCTTTGTAGTGAGTATTTTCTGTCATCTAGTCCAATACCCATGAATTGACATCTTCAACGTTGCCTGTGATGTGCCACGTGGCATAGAACAGAAGAATGAGTTCTTCATTCCAGTCGTAGATGTCGGTGCAGAAGTTGAGAAGCCCAGCGTCATGAAGAACACTGAGTACTGGGGTGAAGCATGGCAGCGACTCCATATCCACATGAGGAATTTGCTCATGGTCAAAGATCTTGTCTTTATCAAACAACAGTGAGGAATAGAAGTTCATTTGACTCGCTGTCCAGAAGCGCTTGCGTCTAAGTCTTGCAGAGTCATATGGATTGTAATCCATGAAGAAAATATGCTCATTGAAGAAGTCTTTATCCTTGAACTTCTGCTTCTTGGAGTGAGGATTCTGTGGCTTGGGCTGAAGATTTGCAGTTCATGTCTTCACAACCTCTTGAGGTATAGCCACTGGAGCCACATGCTGAGGAATTTTAGGTGCAATGTCATCAGTAGCAGCCTGGGTCTCCATTTCATCAACAACATTTACATCAGCACTAGTGGCTGGAACTTCTCCAGGAATAGTGAGAAGAGAAGCTTGATGTTCGTCAGAGCCTGTGTGAATTTCTTCAGCTTGAACCAGGGACTGAGGAATCTGTTGCAGTGGTGTGGTCAGTGGAGAATTGGGGTGATGACTTTCCCAGTAGTCATCATTCAGAATCGGTGTTGTACACCCAATATCCACGTCCTCATCTTCATCATCTATTTCTTCAACGCCTGCCTCTTCAGCTGTGAACTGAGGCATGGGCAATGTTACCAGTGGAGTTGAAGTGATGTTGTCCACTTCAATTTCTTCATCAATCTGCTCCGACGTAGCAGCAGAATGATCTTCTTCATCTGATGCACTTGGAATCACATAATCCTCACCAAAGGGAACAATCTCCTTTCATGACACGCTTGATATAGGAACATCATCTATGGGATTTGCATAGGAGCTCGTCAAAGTCTTCACTTTCTTCGGAGCTGAAGACTCTGATGATGCAGATGCTTTCCCTTTCTTCACAGCTGCTTGCTCCGCACCTTTGGTTTTCTTCGCTTCTGATGCAGAAGGAAGGTTGATGCTTATCATCGGTGTAGGAAGAGTAGAGGAAATTGGTGCAGATTCTTCAGGCGCAACTGATGCAGTTGCCCTGGCATTTTCAGTTTCTTCAGGCGCAGTAGCAGATGCTTCAATTGGCCTGGCTTGTTCTTCAGGCGCAACACTAGAGGTTGCCCTGGCAGTTTCTTCAGCGGCTGTAATATCTTCATCAGCCCTGGTGCTTTCGGAATCATCAACAGCCTGATTTTCATCAGTTGTGCTTGCATGTTCTTCAGTTCGCTGTGCAGATGCTTCAGCCTGAGGAGTTTCATGTTGCATTGGGACTGCAACATTTGAGGTGAATCCCTTGGTCAGCTTGACGAATCTAGCTTTGGCTCCCAGCCAATCAGCATAGTATCGGTTAAATTTATCATTGAGACCCTTCATTTCTGATTGCAGAGTGACAAGTTCATCAGGTGATAGCTTCAAAACATTTTGCTTTAGAAAGCGCTCTTTCTTGTACTGAGCTTTCTTCACCTTCCTCCCCTGTTCAAATTTCCATTTTTCTTCATCAATGAAGGCCGTCAACACATGACTTTGGCCAGGAGTGAGGTTCATCTCAGGCAAAGGAGTGTTGGGGTCCTTATGCCATAGGTCGATGAAGTCTAGGATCAACTTGGGATCCAGCATCAATGGCACATTACTATCTTTGGCTCTAGCGGCCCTTTGCTGTCTGTCTCTAATGATTTCAGCTAACTCCTCATCATCAGCTTCATCTTCACTCGACAGTACATGGAAGGCAACTTGCTTCTTGTGAGGACTTGGCCTTGTGCCTCGTCCAGCAGTGGACTTTGTCTTCAGCAAAGTTGGGCATTTTGAAGACTGTGGAGGAGCTGAAGAACTTGCAGATGCTCCTGGAACAATTGAGATACATGTGGTCCTTTGGCAAGAGGCGAGATACGCAGGTGCCGAGGACTTTGCAGCAGCAGCTGAAAGTCTTGGAACAGTGGGAACTGGAGCTGCTTGAGGAATATGCCATGAGGGCTTTGAAGAGCTTGGCCGTGGGGGCATTGATGAGGAACTGGGCTTGTGAGCAGGCTTCTTTGGCATAGCCTTCTTGGGCTTGCTAGCAGAGGCCTCAGCAGCGGCAGCAGCAGAATCTTCATTGAATCTCCTCACTACTTGTTTGGCCTTTTTGGCCAACTTGGCTTGCCGCTTGGCCCATTCATCTGGATAGTCCTCACCATGCTTAAGGCTTGTGGGATCAGCAATTTGGCCAGGTGCCAATGGAGGTCTTGGACAAGGAGGGTGTAACGCGAATTTCTTCATGTACTTTGGAGTTGCATATCTGTACTCCCTCCATTCTCGTGCCCATCTTCTTTCTATCCTCTGAATGCGCACCTTGCGCTAATTTTTGTTCTCCTTGCCATGTTTGGTATCATTAGGAGTGCAATATTCGTCATAAATGTCATCAGGGATCTCAAACGCTGTATTCACTTCTCTTGCCTCCCTTCTGGGTCTCTTGCCATCAGCTATTTTCTTTAGCTGAGGATTTTGAACGATAGAATTCTTTGACGAGGTATGCAATTTGTCTTGAAGGAACGCTGCAAATGAGTTAAGTTGATGAGAACCTAGAGATTCCGCAGCGGACATGTGTACCTGTGAACAGAGTATAGGTGCGAAGAATTTGGAGAGGTCATATGCGTTCTCACAAGTTTTTCAAAAGAAACAAGTTTGAGGAATTTGACCAGGAGTGTCTTGAGGAATTTCACTAAGCGGTCTATGACTTAGGTTCCAGAGTTGTATAGATTGAAAATCCACACAATTGAGGAATCTTGAAGAAAAACGTTGCTTAGAGAAACAAATCAAGAACAGATGCTTGTGTGGTGTTTACGAGTGTGGAAGTCGAAGAATAAACACCTTTTGAAGATTTTGTGGAAACCATCAGAATCAACAAGGGCAGTAAAAATAAATTTCATTTACCCTTGACGAAGAACACGAGAACTGGGAGTAGAAGCCGAGAAGTTTGAAGGAAATATGCCCTAGAGGCAATAATAAAGTTGTTATTTATATTTCCTTATATCATGATAAATGTTTATTATTCATGCTAGAATTGTATTAACCGGAAACTTAGTACATGTGTGAATACATAGACAAAACAGAGTGTCCCTAGTATGCCTCTACTTGACTAGCTCGTTAATCAAAGATGGTTATGTTTCCTGACCATAGACATGTGTTGTCATTTGATGAACAGGATCACATAATTAGAGAATGATGTGATGGACAAGACCCATCCGTTAGCATAGCATAATGATTGTTTAGTTTTATTGCTATTGCTTTCAGCATGACTTATACATGTTCCTCTGACTATGGGATTATGCAACTCCCGAATATCGGAGGAACACCTTGTGTGCTATCAAACGTCACAACGTAACTGGGTGATTATAAAGATGCTCTACAGATGTCTCCAAAGGTGTTTGTTGGGTTGGTGTAGATCGAGATTAGGATTTTTCACTCCGTGTATCGGAGAGGTATCTCTGGGCCCTCTCGGTAATGCACATCACTATAAGCCTTGCAAGCAATGTGACTAATGAGTTAGTCATGGGATGATGCATTACGGAATGAGTAAAGAGACTTGCCGGTAACGAGATTGAACTAGGTATGATGATACCGACGATCGAATCTCGGGCAAGTAACATACCGATGACAAAGGGAACAACGTATGTTTTTATGCGGTTTGACCGATAAAGATCTTCGTAGAATATGTAGGAGCCAATATGAGCATCCAGGTTCCGCTATTGGTTATTGATTGGAGATGTGTCTCGGTCATGTCTACATAGTTCTCGAACCCGTAGGGTCCGCACGCTTAACGTTCGATGACGATTTGTATTATGAGTTATGTGATTTGATGACCGAAGTTTGTTCGGAGTCCCGGGTGAGATCACGGACATGACGAGGAGTCTCTCAATGGTCGAGAGGTAAAGATTCATATATAGGACGATGGTATTTGGACACCGGAAGTGTTCCGGGTGAAACCGGGTCACCGGAAGTGTTCCGGGTGAAACCGGGTCACCGGAAGGGGTTCTGGGCAACCCTCGGCAAAGATATGGGCTTAATGGGCCAAGTAAGGGACCACACCAGCCCACAAGGGGGCTGGTGCGCCCCCTATAAGGCCAGCCACGTGGGGAGAAAGGTAAAGGAGAGGAGGAAAAGGAAAGTGTGAAGTAGGACTCCTACTTGCTTCCCCTCCCCCCTCCTTCCTTTCCCCCTTGTCCAAATATGGTAGGGGGGGCGAACTGGACTAGGGGCCCAAGTAGGAATCCTCCTACTTGGGCACGCCCTAGGCTGCCTCCCTCCCTCTCCCTCCTTTATATACATGGGGAGGGCACCCCTAGAACACACATCAATTGTTCCTAGCCGTGTGCGGCGCCCCCCTCCACAGTTAACACCTCGGTCATATCGTCGTAGTGCTTAGGCGAAGCCCTGCGCCGGTAACTTCATCATCACCATCGCCATGCCGTCGTGTTGACGGAACTCTCCCTCATCCTCAACTGGATCAAGAGCTCAAGGGACGTCATCGTGCTGAACGTGTGCTGAACACGGAGGTGTCGTACGTTCGGTACTTGGATCGGTTGGATCGTGAAGACGTTCGACTACATCAACCGCGTTACTAAACGCTTCCGCTTTTGGTCTACGAGGGTACGTGGACACACTCTCCCCGCTCGTTGCTATGCATCTCCTAGATAGATCTTGCGTGATCGTAGGTAAATTTTTTGAAATACCGCATTCCCCAACAGTGGCATCTGAGTCAGGTCTATGCGTAGATGTTATATGCACGATTAGAACGCAAAGAGTTGTGGGCGATAATAGTCATACTGCTTACCAGCAACGTCTTACTTTGATTCGGCGGTATTGTTGGATGAAACGGCCCGGACCAACATTACATGACTACGTTCATGAGACCGGTTCTACCAACGTGCTTCGCACACCGGTGGCTGGCAGGTGTCTGTTTCTCCAACTTTAGTTCAATCGAGTTTGACTACGCACGGTCCTTGTTGAAGGTTAAAACAACACACTTGACGAAAAATCGTTATGGTTTTGATGCGTAGGTAAGAATGGTTCTTGCTAGAAGCCCGTAGCAGCCACGTAAAACTTGCAACAACAAAGTAGAGGACGTCTAACTTGTTTTTGCAGGGCTTGTTGTGATGTGATACGGTCAAGACGTGATGAGATATAAATTGTTGTATGAGATGATCATGTTTTGTTAAAGTTATCGGCAACTGGCAGGAGCCTTATGATTGTCTCTTTATTGCATAAGATGCAAGCGCCATAATATTGATTTACTTTATCGCTATGCGATAGCAATAGTTGCAAAAAGCAATAGTTGGCGAGACGACCATGTGACGGCATGTTGATAGAGATCAAGATGATGGAGATCATGGTGTCATGCCGGTGACGATGGACATCATGACGGTGCTTTGGAGATGGAGATCGAAGGCACAAGATGATGATGGCCATATCATGTCACATATTTTCATTGCATGTGATGTTTATCTTTTATGCATCTTATTTTGCTTAGTACGGCGGTAGTATTATAAGATGATCCCTCACTAAATTTCAAGGTATAAGTGTTCTCCCTGAGTATGCACCGTTGCGACAGTTCGTCGTGCCGAGACACCACGTGATGATCGGGTGTGATAAGCTCTACGTTCACATACAACGGGTGCAAGCCAGTTTTGCACCTGCGGAATACTTGGGTTAAACTTGACGAGCCTAGCATATGGAGATATGGCCTCAGAACACTGAGATCGAAAGGTTGAACATGAATCATATAGTAGATATACTCAACATAGAGATGTTCACCATTGAAAACTACTCCATCTCACGTGATGATCGGACATGGTTTAGTTGATATGGATCACGTGATCATTTAGATGACTAGAGGGATGTCTATCTAAGTGGGAGTTCTTTAGTAATATGATTAATTGAACTTTAATTTATCATGAACTTAGTCCTGATAGTATTTGCATATCTATGTTGTAGATCAATAGCTTGCAATGTAGCTCCCCGTTTATTTTTGATATGTTGCTAGAGAAAAATAAGTTGAAAGATGTTAGTAGCAATGATGCGGACTATCCCCGTGATCTGAGGATTATCCTCATTGCTGCACAGAAGTATTATGTCCTTGATGCACCGCTAGGTGACGAACCTATTGCATGAGCAGATGCAGACATTATGAACGTTTGACAAGCTCGGTATGATGACTACTTGATAGTTTAGTGCATGATGCTTTACGGCTTAGAACCAAGACTTCAAAAATGTTTTGAAACACCATGGAGCATATGAGATGTTCCAAGAGTTGAAATTGGTATTTCAGACTCATGCCTGAGTCGAGAGGTATGAGACCTCTGACAAGTATTTTTGCCTACAAGATGGAGGAGAATAGCTCAACCAGTGAGCATGTGCTCAGAATGTCTGAGTACTACAATCGCTTGAATCAAGTGGGAGTTAATCTTCCAGATAAGATAGTGATTGACAGAGTTCTTTAGTCACTATCACCAAGTTATTGGAACTTCGTGATGAACTATAATATGCAAGGGATGATGAAAATGATTCCCCGAGCTCTTCGCGATGCTGAAATTGGCGAAGGTAGAAATCAAGAAAAGCATCAAGTGTTGATGGCTGACAAGACCACTAGTTTCAAGTAAAAGGGCAAGGGAAAGAAAGGGAACTTCAAGAAGAATGACAAGCAAGTTTGCACTCCCATAAAGAAGCCCAAAGCTAGACCCAAGCCTGAAACTGAGTGCTTCTACTGCAAAGGAAATGGTCACTGGAAGCGGAACTGCCCCAAATACTTGGCGGATAAGAAGGATGGAAAAGTGAACATAAGTATATATTATATACATGTTATTGATGTGTACTTTACTTTCATAGTACCCCCTGCGTATTTGATACTGGTTCAGTTGCTATGAATAGTAACTTGAAACAGGAATTATAAAATTAACAGAGACTAGTTGAGGGCAAGGCGACGATGTGTGTTGGAAGTGATTCCAAGGTTGATAAGATCACCATCGCACACTCCCTTTACCTTCAGGATTAGTGTTGAACCTAAAATAAATGTTATTTGGTGTTTGCGTTGAGCATAATATGATTGGATCATGTTTATTGCAATACGGTTATTCATTTAAGTCAAAGAATAATTGTTATTCTGTTTACATGAATAAAACCTTTTGTGGTCATACACCCAAGGTGAATGGTTTATTGAATCTCGATTGTAGTGATACACATATTCATAATATTGAAGCCAAAAGATGCAAGGTTAATAATTATAGTGCAACTTATTTGTGGCACTGCCGTTTAGGTCATATTGGTGTAAAACGCATGAAGACACTCCATGCTGGTGGGGTTTTTGAATCACTTGATTATGAATCACTTGATGCTTGCGAACCATGCCTCATGGGCAAGATGACTAAGACTCCGTTCTGCGGAACAATGGAGCGAGCCACTGACTTACTGGAAATAATACATACCGATGTATGCGGTCCGATGAGTGTTGAGGCTCGCGACGGGTATCGTTATTTTCAGACCTTCACAGATGATTTGAGCAGATATGGGTATATCTACTTAATGAAACACAAGTATGCAACATTTGAAAATTTCAAAGAATTTCAGAGTGAAGTTGAGAATCATCTAACAAGAAAATAAAGTTTCTACGATCTGATCACAGAGGCGAATATTTGAGTTACGAGTTTGGCCTTCATTTAAAACAATGTGGAATAGTTTCACAACTCACGCCACCTGGAACACCACAGTATAATGGTGTGTTCGAACGTTGTAACCGTGCTTTATTAGATATGGTGCGATCTATGATGTCTCTTACCGATTTACCACTATCGTTTTGGGGTTATGCATTAGAGACAGTTGCATTCACGTTAAATAGGGCACCATCTAAATCCGTTGAGACGACGCCATATGAACTATGGTTTGGCAAGAAACCTAAGTTGTCGTTTCTTAAAGTTTGGGGCTGTGATGCTTATGTGAAAAAGCTTCAACCTTATAAGCTCGAACCAAAATCGGAGAAATGTGTCTTCATAGGATACCCAAAGGAGACTGTTGGGTACACCTTCTATCACAGATCCGAAGACAAGATATTCGTTGCTAAGAATGGCTCCTTTCTAGAGGAGTTTCTCTTGAAAGAAGTGAGTGGGAGGAAAGTAGAACTTGATGAGGTAGTTGTACCTTCTCCCGAATTGGAAAATGGTTCATCACAAAAATCAGTTCAAGTGATGCCTACACCAATTAGTGAGGAAGTTAATGATGACGATCAAGAAACTTCAGATCAAGTTACTACCTAACCTCGTAGGTCAACCAGAGTACGGTCCGCACCAGAGTGGTACCGTAATCCTGTTCTGGAAGTCATGTTACTAGACCATGATGAACCTACAAACTATGTGGAAGCGATGATGAGCCCAGATTCCGACATATGGCTTGAGGCAATGAAATCTGAGATAGAATCCATGTATGAGAACAAATTGTGGACTTTGGTGGACTTGCCCGATGATCGGCAAGCCAATGAGAATAAATGGATCTGCAAGAGGAAGACGGACTCTGATAGTAGTGTTACTATCTACAAAGCTCGACTTGTCGAAAAGGGTTTTTGACAAGTTCAAGGTGTTGACTACGATGAGATTTTCTCACTCGTATTGATGCTTAAAATCTCTCCGAATCATGTTAGCAATTGCCACATTTTATGAAATCTGACAAATGGATGTCAAAACTGCATTCCTTAATAGATTTATTAAAGAAGAGTTGTATATGATACAACCAGAAGGTTTTGTCAATCCTAAAGGTGCTAACAAAATGTGCAAGCTCCAGCGATCCATCTTTGGACTGGTGCAAGCATCTCGTAGTTGGAATATACGCTTTGATGAGTTGATCAAAGCATATAGTTTTATATAGACTTGCGGTGAAGCCTGCATTTACGAGAAAGTGAGTGGGAGCACTACAACCTTTCTGATAAGTATATGTGAATGACATATTGGTGATCGGAAATGATGTAGAATTTTTTGGAAAGCATAAAGGAGTTTTTCAAAGAAAGACCTCGGTGAAGCTGCTTATATATTGGGGATCAAGATCTATAGAGATAGATCAAGACGCTTGATAAGATTTTTCAATGAGTACATACCTTGACAAGATTTTGAAGTAGTTCAAAATGTAACAGTCAAAGAAGGAGTTCTTGCCTATATTGCAAGGTGTAAAGTTGACTAAGACTCAAAACACGACCACAGCAAAAATAGAAAGAGAATGAAAGCCATTCCCTATGCCTCAGCCATATGCTATGCTGTGTACCAAACCTATTGTGTACCTTGCCATGAATTTGGCAAGGGGGTACGATTTGATCCAGGAGTGGATCACTGGACAGCGATCAAAACATTATCCTTAGAAGACTAAGGAGATATTTCTCGGTTATGGAGGTGATAATGAGTTCATCATAAAGAGTTGCGTCGATGCAAGCTTTTACACCGATCCGGATGACTCTGAGTCTCAATTTGGATACATATCGAAAGTGGGAGCAATTAGCTAGAGTAGCTCCATGCAGAGCATTGTAGACATAGAAAATTTGCAAAATAAATACGGCTCTGAATGTGACAGACCCATTGACTAAGCTTCTCTCACAAGCAAAACATGATCACACCTTAGTACTCTTTGGGTGTTAATTACATAGCGATGTGAACTAGATTATTGACTCTAGTAAAACCCTTTGGGTATTAGTCACATGGCGATGTGAACTAATCACATAAAGATGTGAACTGTTGGTATTAAATCACATGACAATGTGAACTAGATTATTGACTCTAGTGCAAGTGGGAGACTGAAGAAAATATGCCCTAGAGGCAATAATAAAGTTGTTATTTTATATTTCCTTATATCATGATAAATGTTTATTATTCATGCTAGAATTGTATTAACTGGAAACTTAGTACATGTGTGAATACATAGACAAAACAGAGTGTCCCTAGTATGCCTCTACTTGACTAGCTCGTTAATCAAAGATGGTTATGTTTCCTGACCATAGACATGTGTTGTCATTTGATGAATGGGATCACATCATTAGAGAATGATGTGATGGACAAGACCCATCCGTTAGCATAGCATAATGATCGTTTAGTTTTATTGCTATTGCTTTCATCATGACTTATACATGTTCCTCTGACTATGAGATTATGCAACTCCCGAATATCGGAGGAACACCTTGTGTGCTATCAAACGTCACAACGTAACTAGGTGATTATAAAGATGCTCTACAGATGTCTTTGAAGGTGTTTATTGGGTTGGCATAGATGGAGATTAGGATTTGTCACTCCGTGTAGCGGAGAGGTATCTCTGGGCCCTCTCGGTAATGCACATCACTATAAGCCTTGCAAGCAATGTGACTAATGAGTTAGTCACGGGATGATGCATTACGGAACTAGTAAAGAGACTTGCCGGTAATGAGATTGAACTAGGTATGATGATATCGATGATCGAATCTCGGGCAAGTAACATACCGATGACAAAGGGAACAACGTATGTTGTTATGCGGTTTGACCGATAAAGATCTTCGTAGAATATGTAGGAGCCGATATGAGCATCCAGGTTCCGCTATTGCTTATTGACCGGAGATGTGTCTCGGTCATGTCTACATAGTTCTCGAACCCGTAGGGTCCACACACTTAACGGTCGATGACGATTTGTATTATGAGTTATGTGATTTGATGACCGAAGTTTGTTCGGAGTCCTGGATGAGATCACGGACATGATGAGGAGTCTCGAAATGGTCGAGAGGTAAATATTCATAGATAGGACGATGGTATTTAGACACCGGAAGTGTTCCGGGGAAACCGGGTCATCGGAAGGGGTTCCCGGCAACCCCCGGCAAAGATATGGGCTTAATGGGACAAGTAAGGGAACACACCAGCCCACAAGGGGCTGGTGCGCCCCCTATAGGGCCAACCACGTGGGGAGAAATGGAAAGGAGAGGAGGAAAAGGAAAGTATGAAGTAGGACTACTACTTCCTTCTCGTCCCCCCTCCTTCCTTCCCCCCTTGTTCAAATATGGTAGGGGGGCCGAATTGGACTAGGGGCCCAAGTACGATTCCTCCTACTTGGGTGCGCCCTAGGCTGCCTCCCTCCCTTTCCCTCCTTTATATATGTGGGGAGGGCACCCCTATAACACACATCAATTGTTCCTAGCCGTGTGCGGCGCCCCCTCCACAGTTAACACCTCGGTCATATCGTTGTAGTGCTTAGGCGAAGCCCTGTGCCGGTAATTTCATCATCACCGTCGCCACGCTGTCGTGTTGACGGAACTCTCCCTCATCTTCAACTGGGGCAAGAGCTCGAGGGACATCATCATGCTAAACGTGTGCTGAACACGGAGGTGCCATACGTTTGGTACTTGATCGGTTGGATCGTGAAGACGTTCGACTACATCAACCGTGTTACTAAACGCTTCCGCTTTCGGTCTACGAGGGTACATGGACACACTCTCCCCGCTTGTTGCTATGCATCTCCTAGATAGATCTTGCATGATCGTAGGTAAATTTTTTGAAATACGACGTTCCCCAACAAAGTTCGTCCGTCCAGATCTTCCACACCCTAACTTGGCGGCGGAAGACAGCTACGGCGGCGGTGGAGTGAAGATTTCCGCGGCCGGCGCGGGTACGACGGCGACGAGGTTGAGGCAGTGAAACTCTTCCTCATCTACGACGATGGAAGTAGCAGTGGCGCTAGGTCAGAGAGCTCGAGCGGGGTAAATGCGATCTAAGGAGGGTGAGGGGTATTTATAGCCGAGGTGAAAAACCGCTTGTCCGAGGAAAATGGACGAACGTGCCCCTGACCCTTCTCATCCTAGCGACATGTGTCATCCACGTACTGTGAGGTGGAGATCATGTGAGATCAAGGGTGAATATAATAACCTTATCGTGGGATGTGGAACGGTTTGAGCGGCAAAAGCCGAAAATTCAGATTAGAATATTTTAAAGTTTCGTTCGCCAATTCTTCACCTGACAAGGACACAGTGAAGATTTCGAACGTGTTTCAAATGGAACGCACATGAAGAATTTGTGAACAGACTGGGTTGAGTTAAGCATAGAGGGGGAAGGGTCCGATCACATTCACTTAGCAGAAAAGTCAACTTGAAGAATTAGCAATAATTGAATGTTGTAGAGGACAGAAAACTCAAATATATATATATATATATAGTCAATGAAGAACAACGACGGAAAGAGTGAAGACTCTGCAAAGTTGAAGAAATTGAACAACTGAGGAATTTCAAAAATGAAGAAAAACTCAAATTGAAGATTTTTCAACTTTTGTTGGTGGCGTGACCCACCGTATAAGAATGATGATTTCAGACGCCACGTACAATTGTCGTAGGGCTCTGAGAATCAAATTCTTCGTTAATTTCTTCACACTTAGAGGGTTAGTCTTCATTGATTGAAGAAAAATGTTACTTCATGTGTTGCACATTTAAGTGATAACCCACAAGTATAGGGATCACAATAGTTTTTGAGGGTAGAGTATTCAACCCAAATTTATAGAATCGACACAAGGGGAGCCAAAGAATATTTGAAGGTATTAGCAGCTGAGTAGTCAATTCAACCACACCTGGAGATTAATTATCTGCAGCAAAGTGATCAGTAGCAAAGTAGTTTGATAGTTTTGATAGTAGTGACAGCAGCAATAGTAACAATAGCAGTGATAGCAGTAATTTTGTAGCAAGTGTAACAGTGATGATAGCAGTAGTAACTTAGCAGAATTAATATGGAAAAGTTCGTAGGCATTTGATCGGTGACTTGTTGGATGATATTCATCATGTGACAGTTATAACCTAGGGTGATTCGGCACTAGCTCCAGTTCATCGATATAATGTAGGCATGTATTCCGTAAGTAGTCGTACGTGCTTTATTAAAAGAACTTGCATGACATCTTTTGTCCTACCCTCCCGTGGCAGCGGGGTCCATATTGGAAACTAAGGGATATTAAGGCCTCCTTTTAATAGAGAACCGGAACAAAGCATTAACACATAGTGAATACATGAACTCCTCAAACTATGGTAATCACCGGAAGAAGTCCCGGTTATTGTCACTCCGGGGTTACCGGATCATAACATGTAGTAGGTGACTATAACTTGCAAGATTGGATCTAGAACATGGATATAATGATGATAACATAAACGGTTCAGATCCGAAATCATGGCACCCGGGCCCAAAGTGACAAGCATTAAGCATGGCAAAGTCATAGCAACATCAATCTAAGAACATAGTGGATACTAGCGATCAATCCCTAACAAAACTAACTCGATTACATGATGAATCTCATCCAACTCCTCACCAACCAGCGAGCCTACGAAGGAATTACTCACTCCCGGTGGGGAGCATCATGGAATTGGCGATGGAGAAGGGTTGGTGATGACGAAGAATGAAGATCCCCTCTCCGGAGCCCCAAACGGACTCCAGATCTGCCCTCCCAAGGAAGAGCAGGGCTTGGCGGCGGCTCCGTCTCATGGATCACGATAATTCTTTCTCCCTGATTTTTTTTCTCCAAAAATAGGATTTTATAGCGTTGGTTTCGGGGTCAGCGGGGCCACCAGGTGGGGACAACCCACCTGGGCGCGCCAGGAGAGGGGGGCGTGCCCTGGTGGGTTGTGCCCACCCAGGTGCCCCTCTTTGGAAGGTCTTGGCTCCAGAAATTCTCTTTTATTGTATAAAAATTCCTCGCAAAGTTTCGTTCCATTCCGAGAACTTTTATTTCTGCACAAAAACAACACCATGGTAGTTCTGCTGAAAACAGCGTCAGTCCGGGGTTAGTTTCATTCAAATCATGCAAATTAGAGTCCAAAACAAGAGGAAAAGCCTTAGGAAATATAGATACATTGGAGACGTATCAACTCCCCCAAGCTTAAACCTTTGCTTGTCCTCAAGCAATTCAGTTGATAAACTGAAAGTGAAAAAGAAAAACTTTTACGAACTCTTTTGCTCTTGTTTGTATAAATAAGCTTAAACAACACCCAGGTTTTCAGCCAACATTATAACTAACCATGTCGACAATAACTCTTAAAGATTATAATGACTCATATCAATGACAAAATCAGCTAGCGAGCAATAATAAGATATCTCAAACGGCAACACGTTATCAAAACAACCATGATATAATATCACAATAGTGGTATCTCGCTAGCCCTTTCTGAGACCGCAAAACATAAATGCAGAGCACCTCTGAAGTTCAAGAAGCGACTAGACATTGTAATTCATGGTAGAAAAGATCCAGTCATGGTGCACCCAACATTAGCTACAAACAATGCATAAATCATGAGAGTTGTGCTCCCTAATTTTCTGGCGCTTGTTTTAGAAGGTGGTGACACAACATAAAAGTAAATAGATAGTCCCTTCGCAGAGGGAAGCAGTGATTTGCAGAGGTGCCAGAGCTCAATTTTTAAAACAGAGGTAAATGATTATTTTGGGACATGCACCCTTCTCATTTACTTCACGACTATCAGTTATCAATATATCCCATGCTAAACAAGCTAGTGGCGGTTCCCAAGCGATAAAAAGTAAAGGTTTTGACTCCATTGGGAGTTTTTGTTTGATTATTCGAGCGATTAACTCTTTTTGTATTTTGCAGTTTGGGACTGGGCATCCCTAATACCGCCCTTTTCTTGTGCGATGGCGAGTGAATAAACACTCGACCTGAGAATAACCCGCTTAGCATGGAAGATACCGACTACCTCCTGTCGTTCCATGAACGATCCAGGCACACAAAATGGATATTTTTAGAAGTTTTTAGAGGTAGCACATGCAAATTTACTTAGGACGGCAGGGTAATACCGCATATAGGTAGGTATGGTGGACTCATCTGGAATAACTTTGGGTTCAAGGTTTTTGATGTACAAGCAGAATTCCCACTTAGTACAGGCGAAGGCTAGCAATTAGATTGAGAAGCGGCTAGCTAGAGAGCAACAACGATCATAACCATGCATTATGCATAAGTAACATCGGACACTAGCATGAGTAGGATATGAACACCATGAACATAAATATCATAGAGGCTATGTTGGTTTTGATTCAACTACATGCATGAACATGTGCCAAGTCAAGCCACTCGAACGTTCAGAGGAGGATACCATATCATCATACTACATCACAATCATTTTAACGCAATGTTGATATCCAAGACAAATCATTATCAACTCCTAGCTACTTATGCATGGCATGAGAAACTATAATCTCTAATTGTCATTGCAAACATGTTTAATAATAATGGGCTGAATCATGGATACTAGGTTAAACATATTTACACAGACAGAACAAGTCGAGTTCATACCAGTTTCTCTCTGCCACGGCCAGTTCATCGAATGTTGTCATTATTGCCTTTCACTTGCACGACCGAGCGATATGAAAATAATACTAGTGCAAGAGTGTCGTGGACTAAGCTGGAATCTGCAAGACATTTTATTCAACAGGAGAAGACAAGGTAAAATGTGCTCTTTATTAGTTCAACAATTATTCAAATGAGAGCCACTCAACATTTTTATCGTGGTCTTCTCCTCGATACAACTTGAATAAAAAGAAAATAAATTCAGAGAAACACACTGAAATATTTTTGGAGTTTTTGGTTTTCTAGAATCAAGCAAACAAAAGAGAAAAGCAAAAACGAGAAAAACTATTTACACGGGAAAGCTCCCAACAAGCAAAAGAAGAACAAGGAAATCTTTTTGGGTTTTCTTTTTAATATTACTACTAAGCATGCATAAAAAGTAAATTAACTATAACTAATTTTTTTGTTTTTCTAAAAAAATTCAAACACACAAGAAGAAAGCAAGAAAATAAATCTAAGCATGGATGATACAATGAAAAAGTGTGAGCACCGGCAAATGGAATAAATGGACATGAATGTAAAGTTGGTGGAAACATGTACTCCCCCAAGCTTAGGCTTTTGGCCTAACTTGGTAGTCGATCAGTAGCCTGGAGGGTAGTAGGGGTGATGGGGAGTGGGCATCCACTCGTCCCACTGCTGAGGCTCCTGCTGTGCCGCTTCCACAGCAGCCTGAGCGTTCCGGTAGGCGATGATGTCCGTAGGAATGATCCTATATCCGCCCCTGGCAGCAGAATCAAACAAAGCAGGTGCAGGCAGTGGAATAATATCACGAGTTTTAACGCTAAAAACCAGGTTATAAGGAATGGGAATGTTAGGATAATCTCGTGCAATAAAGTGATGGTGTTCCATGGCTGCCCTGTCTAGGTAGACCTTGGTCAAAGGGTAATAATGAGGGTGTATGTCGACCTCGAAGTGAGCCGCCAAACGAATAGCAAAAATCCCACCATGTATTTTCACCCCGGGATTTATTAAGATGGAGGCGACGAGCCACAATAGCTCCCAAGCTATGGGTGTTGTCGCCCTCTAGTGCTTGGCGTAAAACAACAAAGTCTGGTGCACTCAGCGCACCTACTTTCTTTCTAGCAAGCAAGTACTTAGCAACAAATAAAGCAAAATAATGTACGGCAGGAAAGTGTATGCTAGCAGCCGTGGTGGCTGACACCCCTCTCTCATCTCCCACTGTCAAAGTGCGATAAAAGTCCTCAAACCCAGCCGGCCTAGGCTCGGCTAAGCCCCCATCAGAAGGGATCAAGCATATATCACAAAATTTAGTAAGTGGTATCTCATGGTTTTCAGCATATAAATCGAAGCTCACTTCAGGAGGATTATTTCTAGGCAGGAAAGTAAAACTCTGAATAAAGATATTTGTGAGGATTTGGTGCTGGTCACACTCATCTGCGATGAAGTCGGTGAGGCCGGCGTTTGCAACATATTGCATGAACTCCTGAAAAATTCCAGCCTCTTCCAGGAACGGGGTGTGCAGCCATTCGCACGGCCGTACCTCCGCCAACCTCTGAGGGTGGAGATCACTGTCAGAAGACTCCCCAATAACACCCTTGGAGTTCTTCTTAGAGCCAAACTTCCTGTAGATATTCATGTCCGCGTACAATCTTCTGAAAATAAAAATTTTGGGGTGACAAAAATTTGTCAACCAAACTTTATAAAATTGATAGCAACTAATCATAGGGATGCATAGAAGCCATAGCAAGCATTCAAACTACTTAGAACACTAAGAATTTAATATGCAAGCACATCTACAGCAGCACCAAGAGTAGCTAATTATTCAAAATATAAACCAAGCAAAAACTAATTGGACAAACGGTGGAGTCACATACCAAGCAACAATCCCCCGAAACAGTTTCAGAAACGGAGCTTCAAGCAAAGAGATCGAAATCCGCGGGTTTGAGCTCCAGAACACGGGAGAGAGAGAGAGCAATGGAGATTTTTTTCTGGAGGTAAGTGGTGATGTGGGATGAAGAGGTAAGTGAGGGGGGCCCACGTGGGGACCACAACCCACCAGGGCACGCCTGGGGGTCTTGGCACGCCCAGGTGGGTTGTGCCCACCTGGTGCACCTCCCTCTGGTATTATTTGCACCAGAAATTCAGAAATATTCAGAAAAAAATCGTGTAAAATTTTCAGGGCATTCTAAGAACTTTTATTTTTGGGTCTTTTTTATTGCACGGGAAATTCAGAAAACAGACAAAACATGGCATTTTATTTTATTTAACTAAAAAAACAGAAAACAAAAGGTAAGGACACAAGGTAGTGCTTACTAAATTCATCAACTTCATACCGTTCAAAAATGATCCATTAATAAGGTTGATTAGGTCTTATTAACAACCACTTTCGATTAGCATGAAACCGAAGAACTTTCGTAAATCACTAAGTTACCTCAATGGGGATATGCATTTGCCCAACAATAAGTATTCCATATTTCTTTTTGACAGTACGTAGAGGTATTTGAAAACTTCCAATAGTGATTGTCGGAGATTTTTCAATAACATTAATACCATTCACTTGGAATTGTTTCTTCGGAAAGTGCACCGTATGCTCATTACCACTAATATCAGAAGTGACTTTGCTTTTATTGCAATCAATAACAGCCCCTGCAGTATTCAAGAAGGGTCTACCAAGGATAATCGACATGTTGTCGTCCTCGGGCATCTCAAGTATAACAAAGTCAGTCAAAATAGTAACATTAGCAACAACAGCGGGCACATCCTCACAGATACTGATAGGTATGGCAGTTGATTTGTCAGCCATTTGCAATGATATTTCAGTAGGTGTGAGTTTATTCAAGTCAAGTCTTTTATATAAAGAGAAAGGCATAACACTAACACCAGCTCCTAAGTCACACAAAGCAGTTTTCACATAATTCTTTTTGATAGAGCAAGGTATAGTTGGTATTCCCGATCTCCAAGTTTTTTAGGTACTCACTACAGGAAACAACTACTTTGCCGTCTGCCATGGCGGACGGCAAAGGCTCGAAAGGCAGACGGCAAAGACCTTTGCCGTCAGCCGCGGACGGCAAAAGGCTCCGGCAAAGAAGGCTATGGTAAACAGCTGCTTTGCCGTCTGCTTCCTGGCAGCGGACGGCAAAGGCTCTTTGCCGTCTGCGGCGGACGGCAAAGAGGGCGGACGGCAATAATTGCGCTGTCAGTCCGTTAAGTGG